>NC_136503.1:87944842-88074842 GCF_053919585.1 Euprymna scolopes | reverse complement strand
AAAGAAATAGGTGAACCGTCATCGCTCAGTTGGTGTGAAAACACTCAACGGACTCTTATTGTTCCAAAGGAGCAACATATGAAAAATATTTTCTGTTTCTTCGGTTTTTCTTTGAATTTTCCTTTTAAAATGAACAGAAAAACACACCGTTGCAATGTGGTTGATTTGGACTGGAAAATGTAATCTAGCTGAGTTTGACATTTTGTCAATGTTAAACAAAACGTTTAAAAATAGATATTTCGATATATGTTTATTTATTTAATGAATGTCTAGCTTTGTAAGTTTGTCCGGGAACCAACACGTTGTAGCTTCATTTTCTACGCAAGCAAATAATAAATAACTTCAACTTATTTTTTGCACGACATTTAATTCATCATTCTCTCGTTATCGCTATGACGTCACTTGTGTAATCGATTATCGAACGTCCTCTCGAACGTGTTCTTTCTCCCGTTTTATAGTCTTTCTTCACTGGTAGCGTCATTTCGCATACGTTTACATTCACCCCTGCGCGCTCTGTTATACATCGCGCATTAAACAAGAATGGACATTAATTACATGCGTATTGCAGGTATATAGGTAAAAAAGCTACTTCTGATATATGTAACCCGCGTCATTTCCAACTTACCGCGGGCTGATAAGTCGATTTACAGACAAATACTATTAAACTGTTTTTGAACGTTTGTGAATTTATGTAGTTTCTATAATCTTGCGAGTTTTGCGTTAAAACATCATTTTAAAACTGCACTATGCTAAATATACGGCATAATCACGTTTGACCCACCGGTTCCCGTAAGATAAAGTTAAAACAACAATGAGCTAGTCCAATACCAGACATTGGACTTTGGCCTTTTATTTGTTATAAGGTCTCTAATTAAATTGTACAATTGGTTTGAATCAAGGGGGAAATATAATTGTAGAAACAGGTTTTCATACATACACACACACACACACACACACACACACACATATATATATATATACATATGCATACTTCATTTAATCACATAAATTTATATACGAAGATATAATTTTATGCGTAAATTTCAGTATTTACTTATACAGTGCTCAATACATAGGTAGAGATAGGTAGTAAGATAGGAAAACATGTATGGCAATTAAGCTACACAGAATATTCTGCGTTTAATTCTCGTAAGAATTCATCCCTTTGTTATCTCTCGCGGTCGGTTCGTTAGTGTTGTCTGCTGTCGCCCCTGCTTTATGTTCTAGCCTTGGAGTCTCATCTCTGCAGATTGAGACGTGGGGAGGCAAATTCGCCCTGTGCGGAATAGCTTTGCCTGGCGGCTCAGCTGTCAAAGTATTCGCGTTCGCCGATGATGTCACGGTCTTCGTGTCGAGTTTCAGGGATATTGAGATTGTGTCAGAGACACTTGCACAGTACGAAAGAATCACGGGGGCCACGATAAACTGCAGTAAGTCGGTTGGACTTCGGTTGGGCGCTTGCAGTGGCAATGCAAACCTCCCGGCGCCCTTCAGCTGGACGGATGGCCCGGTTCTTGGCGTGTGGTTCGGACCGGGTCTCCAGCTTGATAAGAATTGGCTGGAGGTACGGTCAAAGGTGGAGGCTGCGGTCAACTCGTGGCTTCCTAGGAAAGTTTCGTTAAAGGGTAGAGCCGAGGCGTACACCACATACGTTTTTCCTCTCCTATTTTACCGACTGGCCGTAATTCCCCTGCCTGCACAACACCTAAAAGCTCTTGTCGAACTCTTGTCCGCGCTTCGTTTTCTGGTTAGGTTTATGGTAAGGTTCGTATGTCCTATTGTTTAAGTTGAGGGTAACGTCCAGAAAATTAACTATCTTGTAACTGCTGTCCATTATTATCTCTAATCCAAATTCCTTAAAAACATTTCTTATATTTTTTTCTTGATTTTTCTGTAATACTACTAGAATTAACTACGAAAAGTGCGTCGTCCCTGTAAAGTCCCCCCATTTAAACCTGGAATTATCTTGTGTGTCTCCTTTAGTAAGTAGAGACCAACCAAGTCAGTGACCAACAAGGAGTCTGGGGACCCATTGTAATGTCAAAATGGCCGTCCCTGTATTTTCTAGTCCACAATTCACCGTTATATCTGATTAAGATTTCCCTGGCTATTTTTATAATTTCAATTTCCAACTTTGTTAAGTTAGTTTCATCTTCTGCTAGTTTAAGTGCTTTTTTGCCGTGGAAAGTTTGCCACGTGCTTCTTTTTTCTGGGAGGGGATTACATTTTCGTGCTTTCATTAGTTCTATTATTTTGAAATTTTTGTTGGGGTAACGAAGGAGTTGACATATAATAATGAAAAACTGCTCAATATTCTTAGTATAGCAGGTGTGACTAAACCGAACTTCATGTTGACCCTGGCAACGCTGGATATCCATGTTAGTATATATATATATATATATATATATATATATATATATATATATATATTCTTCGGAATAGTTTTTATTTAACAATCAGTGGTTATGTAAACGTGAGATTGTAGGTTTACAAAATATTACTGGCAGTAATATTCTACAAGTTATCCCATCTAAATCAAAAATTGCTCGATATGCAAGATAGAACAAATAAATTAAATTATGATTCAATGAATTTCAAAAAACTCTCATTGAAATGAAATGGAGTGGTTGAGTTTCATATCAAAGAATTTTTATTATTCTAAGCAAGACAAAGAATGTTTTAGAAAATTAATCTCCTTAACCTATAGGGTTTCGATGTCTACCATCTCATCAGAGGAGAGAAAATATTAGCAAATAGTTTTAAAGGTATGCACCCTATTTGCTAAAGTCAGTGAGACATGGTAACTCCTTTTTCTACAAATCCTCCGGCTACAGGACTTCTGATAAATGTATTATTTTCACTTTGACTTTCCATGTCTCACTGACTTTATAACTATTTGCTAATATTTTCTCATATTCATACCATCCGAAAAATTCCAACAAAAACCTAACAGCTAGCCAAGGTTCTCCCCTGAATGTGCTGCTGCCATCGCGCACAGAAATCATTTTTTCCATAGCTACCAACGTAATAAATGTACTGAGACAAAAGCTGTTTTAAGGACTGCCAGCAACCACTGTAAAAGAGAAATAAAACATGCAAGAGAGCTATATGCCCAGTCTGTTAAATCCAAGGTAGCTGAGCAGCGGCTTGGTTCCCGCCAGTTCTGGCAAATAGCAAACAAGATCTTGAACAGAAGTCTGCGTTCTATCCCAACTATCATAAATGGACCTGAGGTCATCTCGTCAGACAAGGCCACGCTATTTGCCAAGAACTTTTCAGCTAATTCTACCCTATGCGACAATGACCATCAACTCCCTGTATTTCCTCCTATAACAGACAACACGCTAAGCAACATACAAATAGCTGTGCGTGAGGTCGCCAAGCCAATCAAGAACCTTTCCAGTAAAGCAACTGGCCCTGATGGCATTCCAGTTATAGTCCTGAAAAAGCTCCCACCAGAAATTGCCCCCATACTTACAAAACTGTTTAAGCGTTTCCTTAAGGAGAAGTGCTTTCCAACACCCTGGAAAACCTCATCAGTATGCCCTGTATTTAAGAATTGAGGTGAAAAGTAAGTTGTTGGAATCCATATCAAATAAAGAAGTAGTCAACCACCTCAACAAAAACAACCTTCTTAGTGACATGCAATATGGTTTCCGCTCTGCAAGATCTACAGCAAATGTGCTAACGGTTATATCACACATGATTAGTGAATCTCTAGACAAAGGCTTCCTTTCCAGGGCAATTGCTCTTGACATATCGAAGGCCTTCGATAAGGTATGGCATAAAGGCCTACTTCACAAGATTTCCAGCTACGGTATTACTGGAAATGTTTTCTCAATCATTAAATCATTTCTCTTCGATAGGTTCATGGGCAGAAATCAGAGGCCCACAGTATAAATGCTGGAGTCCCTCAGGGGTCCATCCTGGGTTCATCCTGGGTCCAACTCTCTTCCTAATCTACATCAATGATCTCCCAAAACACCTACTTAAATCATTCGTTGATACCTATGCTGATGACACGCCCATCTATGGCAACACACCAAAGGTCGTAAATGACAAAGTTCCCTCTAATTCTCTGTCCTCTGATCTTGAGCACGTGGTACAATGGGGAAGAGGTGGCTGGTCACTTTTAATGCATCCAAAACCAAGCTTATATTTTTACATCATCAACGGTCTGATCCCTATCTGGCATCAATTGAAATGGGTGGCTCCCGTCTTGGAGAGGCTCTATGGTTTGACAAGCTTCTGGGTTTGACTTTTACTCCTGATCTGAAAGGGAACACGTACATCAAATCTGTTGCCAGGGACGCTGGGGAAAAGGTAGAATCCTTCTACCGCTCCAGAAGATATCTCACTACTGATGCAATTCTCTTTCTGTATAAAAGCCAAGTACGTCCAAGGATGGAGTACTGCTGCCACATCTGGGCAGGAGCTGCTAAAAACAGCCTATCCTGCCTTGACAGAGTACACAATAGACTTTGTAGTTTAGTGGGGAATGCCCTTTTCTCTTCCCTGCAACCTCTCTCCCACAGAAGAGACGTTTCGAGCCTATCTTTATTTTATCGCTATTTCCATGGCAGGTGCTCGTCTGAGCTCCAATCCCTCGTCCCTCTCGCCAATCTTTCACGAGAAACATCCGTCTGGCTGAAACTACTGCCAATAATTTTCCCCACACTTTATTTGTTTGTTGCATTTTGTAACCCCTTTTGTAGTATATGGGACGAGTTTTGAGGAAGTTAGGATGTGTTTTAAGTTTTTGGGTTGGCGTTTGCTTTTTTATTATTTTTTTGTTTAAAGTATGTTGTTTATTTTGTCGTTCTGATTGAGGAGGATAACGTTTTTTGTTATCTGTGTGAATAGTTCTGGGTTGTTTGTGTTGTGTGTAGAGACGTATGCTAAAATTTGTTCTTTGTTGTGTTCTTTTGGGGTTCTTAGTTGGTCTATTGGATTTTTTTCAGCCAGTTCAAAACCTTTCTGTATTAGTTGTAGTGGATAAATATATATATTTACACATAAATATATGTCATGATGTTGAATATCTTCCTATTTATTCCTTTAATTCAGTTAACATTTACAATTCTTGACAGTATCTGTTTCGTAGCGCAAAATTAATCATTTTATTATTATATAAATTTGTGAATCTATTAACTTCTCAGAAGAAATAGCAACAATCAATCCATCAAAAGGAAATAAATCTAATATGATTAAAATCCCAGAAATCTGAAGAGAAGCTGCTAATACATTTAATATGTTGTTATTACACTATTTTGAACTTCAAAAATATATTCACTAGACCCAACTATCCGTGCTAACATTCCCTATATATTTATGAATATCCTCTCAAAATGTTCTTTTTAATAATGAGTAAATTTATCATTTGTAATTTATGTATGCATACCTATGAAAATAACATCAATTATTATAAACTATATTACATGTTTGCAAATACGAAACTAAACTAAACTTAACCAAACTAAAAAAAAAATTGACCTTGGCGTTTATATTAAATAATTTATTGATTTGAATTGAAACGATAAATAATTCAGTTCGCTTGCCTGTTATAATGAAGTGTATTACTATCTCAATCATAATTCTTAGTATCAGTTAATTCTTAACACAAATTACGTTTAGTTGAGATAAAAAAAAATTGCTGAAGTGCACAATTTACGCGTAAAACATTAAAATTAATTAAAGTTAGAGTATGAGACAGTTACTTCCCTTAGACTAAATCTATCGATATATGAACTTTTCTTATTTTTATTTTTAGTTTCTATGTTTTTAACTCTTGTTCAAAGTGTTTTTAACATGTTTTATTAACTGTTTGCTCATCTATATATATATATATATATATATATATATATATATATATATATATTACGCACACAAAAACGCACACTCATATATGCAGAGAAGGGAGAGAGAGAGAGGGAGGTATAGGTGTCTTACTCTTTCAGTTACCTGGCATGATAGCAATAATTACCGTCTTGTTAGGAACAATTATTTCCCGCTTTTGTCATCGCCGACACCTACTCTACATCTTCCCTCCCATTGATCTTCCATCCCTCTGGCACTGAGATGCGATCAATCAAGTGATTCGAATTTAATACAAAGAATAGACGACCTCATTTTCTTCATTTCCTTTTGGAAGTGATCAATTCTGGTAGGAAATGGTCAGAATGGTTACCTACTTCCGCAGTGAGAATTGACTCAAGCTTACTTATTTCACTTTACGTGTGGAGTTCCTTGTTTTTGATGAGTTTCATTTGAAATTAAAACAAAAATGTCTGAATTTCCAAAATTGGCACTGTGTATGTATTGTGTAGCTATTAAATGCATGCTACTGACATGTGGTTCGCCAATTGATCTCAAGGTGTCTATTTTTGTCCCTAATCGTTCTACATTCTATGAATGGTTAGATGTACTTCATGAACAATATCAGAAAAGAAAAAAACGTCCTTTGTATATTTCATAACACTTAACTCGGTATCTGCTTATCTATAATTTGCTTCTCTCTTATTCAAACCCATATCAGTAAAGACAGACCTCTTCCTGTTTTTTTACTGAATACAATAAAACATGTTGCTTAGAAAATCGATGTCAAAATTTCGAGATCATGTTTATTATGTGAAAACAATGTTAACGATTCCCATAAACCATGTCCCAGAATCTTTGGTTTTGGGGATATAATTATTCACACACATAGTGATCAAAACTTGTTCTGGTCT
The DNA here is from genome assembly GCF_053919585.1 of Euprymna scolopes. Taxonomy (NCBI): domain Eukaryota; kingdom Metazoa; phylum Mollusca; class Cephalopoda; order Sepiida; family Sepiolidae; genus Euprymna; species Euprymna scolopes. The sequence goes on along the minus strand of NC_136503.1, from coordinate 88,068,114 downwards.
TAGTTGTTGAGCAATTGACGAGGAAGACAAAGTAATAATTAAATAAATATGTATACACCAAAATACGTAAAAAGTAATTGAGCTATATCTTTGCTTACTGTTGGACTAGAGGTGATGACCATACTCTCCGCATTTCTGTGTGACTCCTTTCGGCAAACCGGTTCTCGTTACCTGAAAGTTACGTCATGATCGGAAGTTACGTCATGGAATATTCCAGGTAGTAGAGTTGCGTCCCCAACACCCCTACCAAGCTTTTTGTTCTTAAAAGCTGTTAATACTCAATTCGTGTAAGGACAATCATTAGTGTTTCGATAATCCTTCTTTTCTAGGCACCGCCAAAAATGGCCGCAAAATCAAGTTGTTGTTGTTGTTTTTTAAAACGAAATTACATTTATTAAAATCCATTATTTCTGAGTAACTTTTTTTACAGAAAGATAAAACCCTGAATTTTCTCATATAGAAAACAGAATAATGTAAAACTTTTTCTACTATTTTTAATTAAATTTTAAATGTTAAATTTTCCCAAAAAGTTAACAATTGACAGTTTTTGTCTTGCACAAAAAACGTCCATACATATTTAAAAAAAAGGTTTTTGAAATAATTAATTTATTTATTTATTGTCTAACTAAGATTTAGGATGATTTTCTAAGAGAATATGCAAAAATATTATAATATAAGTACCTGAATTTCAAATAATTCCACTTATTCATATAGCTAACAAGATATTTAACGTCGATCTAGAGTCTAGATCGCAACGGTTTACGTTTGCGTTTGATAAGAAGTAAACTATGGAAGACCAAACAGGCTAAAAAAACTTATTTTTCAGTGACGAAAATTTCAATGTATTATTAAGCTGAGGCTGGCCAGTACCATATGGGTGACCATTTGTATGAGTTTGGTTTTTAATGTGTATGTGTGTGGGGGCCAGGCTCCCCAAAATGGGGGGGGGGCAATTTAAAGCAGAATTAAAAAAAATATGTCAGCGCGTTTGGTCCACCGTAGTCGAAAGGCGGCAAACGTTTTCAAACGTGATCGAAAAAAATGATGCTATTTTTAACACAAAGGGCACAATATTTATCGATTTTTTTTGTATCGATTATTCAAAGCATGCCCTGTTTTATAATGGTCATGCATTATTCGGCTCGCTAAAAAAAACTTGTTAATTTATTTATCAAAAATTTTAAAATGGCTTTTTTCGTATAAATATTAATTTTTTTTTTGTTTTGCTTAACTTAAATTAATTATTTTACCTAACATATTTACCGAATTTCACACTTCAAAACTCAAAAGCGGGATAATTAAACACAATCGAAGTTCTGATATTCAGACGTCAAAATAAGGTATGCAAACAATTTTTTTAAATCTATAATTCTGTCCCTTACAACAACACAATATCTTGTGTTCAGTTTCAGATGATTATTTTAAGCATATTTGTTCCCACTTCAAAACAAGGGGGGTTTTGTAAGCAAAAAAATATATATATATAAATATCGTTTATGAAAAATAAGTACACTGTTATAAAGTTCATTCTTCTCCTAATAATCGCTGAAAATTACGTATTGATCGGATAATTACCTGATTTTTGGTAGATTTTTAAAAAGACGGACCGTCAAAAAGTACTGACCTGCCCCCCCCCAGTTTTGGCGGTGCCTATTCTTTTCCAAACCGATCGTCTTAGTTCAGATCTTGTTTGTGAAGGTCCGAGATTAAATGTATCGAAAATAGTGTCGATCTGTTCTTCCGTCAACGGTGGTTTATCGCTGGTATCATCTGTGCGACATATTCCCAATGTGTTTTGATGACGATTATGGGTATGTTTCTGTCTTTGAACGATATATATCATATCCCACACTGTCTTACTAATCGTATTTCCATCCCAGAATGTGTTATCTTTTTTAACTTTTGAAGAAAACTCTCTCTCCTCGCATGAAACGTTTACTAAGTTCTAAGTAGTCTTGACTGTTTTGGAAAGAAATTGTCAAAAACGAATCTTACCTTCCGTACATAATTTCAGGACCGCTGTAAACTTATTAGGATTAGGTGTACTCCTATACACTTCTATGAATTGTTGAATGATTTCATCTGTTGGTGTCACTTCGGTGCTCTTTTGAGATTGTATACAAAGCGTCTCGCTTGTCCATTCAATCCTGGATTATATTAAGGAGTAGTTATGTGTGTAATTTATGTGTCCCATAAACGTTTTAACTTTGCAAGCGTTAACACATTGTCCCTCACGATGCAGTCCATCACACCGAAACGAACAAACTGTTCATGCAGGAAATTTATTGTTGTCCCAGTTGTCGGTATTTGCATCTAAATACCTAAGGTCGCTTGGCGTGTCGACTACGATTAAGTAATATACGTTGTCGAGCAGGCCCGCATAGTCGATATAGATTCTAGACCAAGGTTGGTCAGTCTTAGACCAGCGTTTGAATGTAATGGGTGGTGATTTTACAGGGTAGGCGCAACCTGTGCAAGAGTCTATTATCAGCATTATGTCTTTGCCCACGTTAGACCAGTAGACTTAGCTTCTCATTAAGCTCTTCATTCGTTTTTTACCAGGGTGTCCTGAATGAAAAGTTCATAGAATTCGTTTCTGAAGACATTTTCGAATCACCACTCTTTCGCCATATATAAAATATCCCATTGCAATTCGAGAATACTTAAGGAACATGGCGATTTTGTTCTTGATATCACAGATGAATCCATTCTAATCTCCTTCTCTCTTAATTTCAGGCAGAGATACCAGAAGCTCCCAAAATTGTATTATCTATTATTGTTTCTTTTATTTCGCGGTCAGTACGAGAGAGCCGCAAATTTTTAACTGTAAAAAGTTAAAAGTACCAAACGTAGACGCTTGTTATTTCAAAGACGAAAAGTACTTATTTTTCACAACTAGGAAGGAATAAAAGTAGCAAAACGTCTAAAGTGAAAAATCGCTTTACTTACAACTTTGTTCACATTTTTCGTAATTAAAGACTGAACCTTCTTGCATTTTTCTTCCAAATGTTATAGCGTAAACAGTTTTAAATAGTCGCTTAAAATTATTTTGTGTAAAGCCGATTTTTTATCCTTTCAAAAATGTTTTTGGGTGTTTCTCGTGTAAGTTTTATATCCTTGCTAGTCAGGGTTTTGTTTTTGTTCTTGAATAATTGATAAGGAAGACACAGTAACAATGAAATAAATATATATTAACAAAAACATAAAAATGGTAGCTGAGAAATAGCTTTGCTCACGGCTAGACTAGTGGAGGCAACCATACTCTGACTCTCTTCGTTAAACCGGTTCTTGTAACCTGGAAGTGACGAAAATGCAGTAATCGTGCGTTCCAAGCAATATTCTTTTAACATCTGACACTTGATATGTGTGTGAAAATTCATTGTTATTTCTACATATTAAGCAAACCTGGACCTTGCTTTTCTCACATACAAAAGCAAAAAAAAAAAATTAACTCAACAAATGTAATAGTAGTAGGGAACAGAAAAATGATTGTATACTTCTGACTGGCAGGAGGTCCGTTGGTGGCCAACATAGTAGATTATTGTTTAAATAAATATCATCAGCAAAAAACACGTAGAAGAATACGCGAATCACAAATAAATTTTATCTAAAATGGCTATTATAAATATTCTGAAATACAGACCTTTTTTCAAATTTGGTTGAAAATTCAACCTTAAAGATTTCACTGCTTAGCGGTAGGTGACACATGCAACTAGTAGTATAATCCGCAACCTCATTTTATTTGAATGGAAATAATTGGTTTAAATGATAAATGATGCTAGCTAAAATCCGAATGAAAGAAATGTGTAAAATAAGTGGAAAAAATTCGTTATTTTGGCAAAATATAATGTTTTTAGAGCTCAAGTTAACATTGTGGTTCTAATAAATCTTATTCTATATGAATATTGACGATGAGAAAATCTTTGGAAGAAAACTTTAGCAATAATAAGACATAGGATCTTATTATACATAAACATAGATACACTTTCTTATATATTTACTTCTACACACGGAAGCAGACATAATATATTTCGTTCTATTATTCAATTTACGAAATACTTTTTTGCAATACTTTAGTGAGATGAATGAGATCTTGATTGAATCACCCTTTTAAATATAGGATATAATTCACTTTTTTATATGAAATATAATTAAGTTTTTATATGAAATATGATAAATTTTAAATATAGAATATAATAAAGTTTTATATGAAATATAATAACTTTTTAATACAAAATATTATAAACTTCTAAATATAATTAACTTTTTAATATAAAATATGATCATTTTAAAAAATAAAATATAATCACTTTTAAAAATAAAATATAATTAACTTTTCTATATGAAATATAATGAACTTCTGAATATAGAATATAATTAACGTTTTTATATATAACATAATTAACGTTTTAATATCGAATATAATAAACTTTTTTATATAAAATATAATACAACTTTTTATATAAAATATAATACACTTTTTCAATATAAGATATAATTAACTTCTTCATATAGAATATAATTAACATTTTTATTTAAAATATAATGAACTTTAAAATATAGACTATAATTAACTTTTTATATGAAATATTTAAATTTTTAATCAAAAATATAATTACTTTTTTATATGAAATATAATTAACTTATAAATATAGAATATAATTAATTTTTTAAATAAATAGAATTAACTTTGTTATATAAAATAAAATTTACTGTTTAATAAAAATACCATTAACATTTTAATATAAAATACAATTCTGATTTATTGTCTATTTTGGATTAGTCATATCATTAAAGGAAGATGAAGAGAAGTTTTTACTCTTGCAATCATATCTACTTTCAGTATCACCATTGACACCAGGTGGAAAGTTAACGCAACTTTTTATGGATAGAAAAAGGAAAAGATTGTTTCTCTTTATTTTGTTGTTTGGTGCTTACATAGTTTCAACTATAAAGCGGCTTTGGTTTTTTTTTTATATGAAACATATTAATATAGAATATACACTTTTTCATATGAAATATAATTAACTTTATTATATAAAATATAATTAACTTTTTAATATAGAACATAATTAACCTTTTTATAAAAATTAAATACGCTTTGTAATATGGAATATAATTAACTTTTTGATATAAAATATGACTAATTTTTAAATATAAAATATAATTAACTTTTTAATATAAAATATAATTAACTTTCTATATGATATATAATGAACGTTTTAATATAGAATATAATTAACTTTAAAATATAAAATATAATTACCTCATAATATAGTATATAATTACCTTTTTATATAAAATAAAACTTTTTAATATCGGACATAATTAATATTTTTATATAAAATATAATAACATTTTTAATATGAAATATAATTAACTTTTAAATATACAATATAATAAAATTTTAATATAAAATATAGTAAACTTTAAATATAAAATATATTAATAATTTTTCATATAAACTATAAATAACATTTTTATATGAAATATAATGAACCTTTTTATATATAATCTAATTAACATTTTGATATAAAATAAAATCCACTTTATAATAAAAAATGTATTAAACCTTTTATATAAAATATAATTAACTTTTTATATAAAATATAACTAACTTTTTAATATAGATATAATTACCATTTTTTTATAGAATCTAATTAAGTTTATATAAACTATTTTTAACTTTTCATATAGAATATAATACACTTTTTATATGAAATATAATTAACTTTTTATATGAAATATAATTAACTTTTTATATGAAATATAATCAACTTCTTATATGAAATATAATCAGTTTTCTAATATAAAATATCATAAACATTTCTAATAAAATATAATTAACTTTGTATAGAAAACATAATTAACAATTTTTATATATGATATAACCTTTTACATATAAAATATAATGAACTTTTTAATATAAAATATTATTAACTTTTTATATAGAAAACATTTAACTTTTCATATAACATATTATAACATTTGTAATATATAATGTAAATAACTTTTAAATATAAAATATTATTAACTTTTCAATATGGGATATAACTAATTTTCCATGTAAAATGTAATTCACTTTTTATATATAATATAATTAACTTTTTAATATAGAATATAATTAACTTTTTCAGATGAACTATTATTAATTTTTACTATACTATATAATTAACATTTAAATATAGAATATAATAAGGTTTCATATGGAATATAATCAGTTTTTATATAAAACATGATTAACCCTTTAATATAAAATATTACTAACTTTTTAATACAAAATAAGATTAATTTTTATATAATTAACTTTTCTATGTGATATATAATGAACTTTTTAATATAGAATATGATCAACGTTTTAATATAAAATATACTTAACTGATTCATATAGAATATAATGAACTTTTTATATAAAATATTGTTAACTATTTAATATAGAAAACAAATAACTTTTTTATATAAAATATAATTAACTTTTTTATATATAAAATAATTAACTTTTTATATAAAATATAACTTTTTAACTTTTTTTATATAAAATATAACTTTCTAACTTTTTAATATGAAATACAATTAACATTTTATTACAGAATATAATTAATTTTTATATACACTATTTTTAACTTTTTATATAGAATATAATAAACTTTTTTATATGATATGTAATTAACTTTTTATATAAAATATACTATACTTTTTAATACAAAATATAATTAACTTTTTATATGAAGTATAATTAATTTTCTAATATAGAATATCATAAACTTTTTCATATAAAATATGATTAACTTTGTATAGAAAACATAATTGACACTTTTATATAGAATATAAACTTTTTACAAATAAAATATAATTAACTTTTTAATATAGAAAATATTTAGCTTTTTCATATAACATATTATTACATTTGTAATATAGAATATAAATATTTTTTTAATATAAAATATAATTTACTTTTCAATATGGGATATAATTAAATTTCCCATGTTAAATATAATTCAGTTTTTTATATATAATATAATTAACTTTTTATATAGGATATAATAATTTTTCATATAAAATATAATTACTTTTTAATATAATTAACTTTCTATATGATATATAATGCACTTTTTAATATAGAATATGATTAACTGTTTAATATAAAATATACTTAACTTTTTAATATAAAATATAATGAACTTTTTTATATTAAATACGGCGTACTTTTTAATATAAAATATGATAATTTTTTTAATATAGAAAATATATTACTTTTCATAAAACGTATTATAACATTTGTAATATAGAATATAAATAACTTTTTAATATAAAATATAATCATATTTTCAATATGGGATATAATTAAATTTTCCATATAAAATATAATTCACTTTTTATATATAATATAATTAATTTTTTAATATAGGATATAATTAACTTTTTTATATAAAATATAATTATGTTTTTAATATAATTAACTTTTATATGTGGTATATAATGAACATTTAATATAGAATTTTATTAATGGTTTAATGTTAAATATACTTAACTTTTTAATATAAAATAGATTGAACTTTTTATTAAAAAATAGTTAACTTAAATAGAACATAATTCAATTTTTTTATATAAGATATAATTAACTTTTTATAAACAATTAAATTAACTTTTTATATATAATACAACTAACTATTTAATATAAAATATAATTAACATGTTGTCATAGAATATAATTAACATTTTATATAAACTTTTTTTAACTTTTTATATAGAATATAATGAACTTTCTGATATTAATATAATTAACTTTTTATATGAAATATAATTAACTTTTTAATATAAGATATAATTAACTTTTTATATGAAATATAGTTAATTTTCTAATATAGAATATCATAAATATTTTCATAAAAATATAATTAACTTTGTATAGGAAACATAATAGCATTTTTATATAGAATATAAATTTTTACTTTAAAATAAAATTAACTTTTTAATATAAAATATTATTAACTTTTTATATAGACAATATAAAACTTTTTCATATAACATATTATAAAATTGGTAATATAGAATATAAATAACTTTTTAATATAAAATATAATTAACTTTGCAATATGGTATATAATTAAATTTTCCATATCAAATATAAGTCCCTTTTCTATATATAATATAATTTCCTATTTAATATAGGATATAATTAACTTTTTCATATAAAATAGAATTAATTTTTTAATAGTATATATGATTAACTTTTTAATATAAAACATTTATATAAAGATACATAACTGTTAATATAAAATATAGTTAACTTTTTAATATAGAATATAATAATCTTTGAATAAAATATTTTTAACATTAATTATAGATTTTTTTATATAAAATATTTAACTTTATATATTAAATATAATTAACTTTTTATATAAATTTTTTTAAACATTTTATATAAAATATAATAAACTTTTAAATAAAAATATAATTAACTTCTTAATATAGAATATTATTAATTTTTTGTATTAAATATTATTAACGTTTTTAATATAGAATATAATTAACCTCTTCTATGAAATATTGTTAACTATTTAATATGAAATATAATTACCTTTTTTATATGAAATATAATTTACTTTTTAATAAAGGATATCGTTAACCTTTTCATATGAAATATGAGTGAATTTTATATAAAACAGAATAAACATTTTAATATATAATATAACATTTTCATATAACATGTAATTACATTTTATAACATATACTTATTTTATATAGAATACAATTAACTTTTTAATATAGAAAATATTTAACATTTCCATATAACCTATTATTACATTTGTAATATAGAATAAAATATAATAAACTGTCTAATCCAAATATAAGTAATCACTTAATATAGAATATAATTAATTTTTTTTAATATTAAATCGGATTAACTTTTACATATAGAATATAATTAGCCTGTTTATATGAAATATAATTAACATTTTATTTTAACTATACTTATCTTTTTCTATGACATAGAATTAACTATTTAATATGAAATATAATTACCTTTTTATATGAAATATAAATTACTATTTAATAAAGGATATCGTTAACTTTTTCGTATAAAACATAAGTAAATTTTATATAAAACATAATAACTATTTTAATGTAAAATATGAACGTTTTCATATAACATATAATTAACTTTTTTATATAACGTATAATTGAATTTTAATACAGTATATAAGAATATATAACATATAATTACATTTTTATAACATATAATTATTTTTATATAGAATATACTTAACTTTTTAATATAGAAAATATTCGACTTTTTTACATAACATATTATTACATATGTAATACAGAATATAAATAAATTATGAATATATATTTATAATTAACTTTTCAATATGGGATATAATTAAATTTTCCATGTAAAATTTTAATCACTTTTTTATATATAATACAATTAACTTTTTATAGAGGATATAATAAATTTTTTCATATAAAACATGATTGATTTTTAATATAATATATAATTAACTTTTTAATATAGGATATAAGTAAGTTTTTATATGAAATATAATTAAGTTTATATATGAAATATCATTAATTTTTAATATAAAATATTATTAACTTTTTAATACAAAATAAATCTAATTTTTAATATAATTAACTTTGCTATATGATATATAATGAACTTTTTAATATAGAACATGAGTAACGTTTTAATATAAAATATCCTTACCTTTTAATATAGAATATAATTAACGTTTTATATAAAATATAATCAACTTTTTAATATAAAATATAATTAACTTTTTATCTGAAATATAATTAATTGGCGAATAAACTATTTTATATAAAATATAATTAACTTTGTATAGAAAAGATAGTTAACATGTTTATATAGAATATAAACTCGCCCATATAAAATATAATGAAACTTTAATATAAAATATTATAAACTTTTTTAATATAGAAAATATATAACTTTTTCATATAAAATATAATAACATTTGTAATATAGAATGTAAATAACTTCTTAATATGAAATATAATAAACTTTTCAATATGGTATATAGGTAAATTTTCCATATAAAATATAAACTTTTTAATATAGGATATAATAAACTTTATAATATAGGATATAATTAAATTTTTCATATAAAATATAAGTAATGGTTTAATATAATTAATTTTCTGTATGATATAGAATAAACTGTTTTATATAGAATATGATTAACGTTGGAATATAAAATATAATGAACTTTTTTAGATAAAATATAGTTAACTTTTTAATATAGACCATAATTAACCTTTTTATATTAAATATAATTAATTTTTTATAAAATGAAATTAAATTTTTATATAAAATATAATAATATAATTTAAAATGTTATTAAAAATTTATTATAGAATATAATAAACATTTTATATACACTATTTTAACTTTTTATATTGAATGTAAGAAACTTTTATATAAAATATAATTAACTTTTTATATGAAATATAATCAACTTTTTAATATAAAATAAAATTAACTTTTTACATGAAATATAATTAATTTTCTAATGTAGAATACATAAACTTGTTCATATAAAATATAATTAATTTGTATAGAAAACATAATTAACATTTTTATATAGAATATAAACCTTTTCATATAAAATATAATTAACTTTTTAATATATAATATTATTACCTTTTTAATAAAGTAAATATTTACCTTTTCATATAACATATTATAACAATTGTAATATAGAATATAAATAACATTTTAATATCAAATATAATTAACTTTGCAATATGGGATATACTTAAATTTTCCATATCAAATATAATTCAATTTTCATACAAAGTATAATTATTATTAATATAATATATAATAAACTTTTTAATATATAATATAAATACGTTTTATATGAAATATAATTAAGTTTTTATATGAAATATGATTAACTTTTTAATAAAACACTTTTATATAAATATACATAACTTTAGATATAAAATATAGTTAACTTTTTTTTTTATAGTTTTTTTTTTCTCTCGTCAATAAATGTTCTTTTATCTACCGAGTTGATTGCAAAAATAGATTACCTAATTGTACTCATTTTTAGTTCGTGGGAGGGGAATCTATCACCATACTTTCCCTTAAACAGGTCCGTTTGATTTTTATTAAGTACAATACTTAATAGTTATTTTTTATTTATTTATTTATTTATTTATTTTTTAATGGAGTGTAGAAAACGCATTGTGGATGCGTTATCGGCAGCTCCTGTTACTCTCGCTTCTTCTTATTTGTCCCTCAGTCCTCATTTTTTAAATGAGTGATTTTTCTGACAAAGGGAGAAGAAAAAGCTGTTTTCTAGGTTGGCAGTATTTTTGCGCGAACAGTTGGCAGAGGTGGTGGAAATTTTCTGTTTCTATGTCTATCCTTGTAGCCATGTCACTAGTAAGGGTGCTGGAGGTAAACGTTTTGTCTGGGCTGACGTTATCCGCCTGATAGTCAGGGACCCGAACCTTGGATTAACCACTAAGGAGGCTGTCCTATCAGCAGGTGCAAAGTACTGGGGCTGCTGTATTGCCATTTGGTGAATGGAATCTGGACCATGTAGTAGCTTCTGGTGGGGCCTCTCGATGCCATACTAGTGGGTAATTGTTACGGCTTTACCTTATCATGTGGTACAAAAAAAAATTCTTCGTTTCTTTTTCTCTCTTAGTTTCCCCTCTCTGTCCTGCTCTAAGTAAATCTGTCGACCTAGTCCACAAATTCCAAAATTTCATCATGACAAGTTTCAAGAAAAAATACACGATTAAACCCGGTTCTCCAACTTCCAACGTAGACCCCTACTACCATGTCTCCTTCTCCAACATCAGGGGTCTACGTTCTAACCTTCCAGAGGTTGAAACCCAATTACAGGAGACTAAACCAGACCTTTTATTTTTAAGTGAAACTGGCATTGGACAGGCTATTTCCCTAGATGAGTTTGCAATTACAGGATACTCTAACTTAACTTCTAAATCTGACCCCCAAGATCGCCATGGGCATGGAATATGTGCCTATATTAAAGATAGCTTTCCATGTGGGAGGGACATCTCCAGGGAAGATCCTAACTTACCCTATATGTGCTTCCGGGTTGCTTTAGCTCACACTACTGCATTTATATTTACTCTCTATCGCCCACACAACAGCGGAGTTACTATCTTTCAAAGCATATCTGAGAAAATTGACCAAGTCCTTTCTACTTATCCTTCAGCTAACATTCACGTATGTGGAGACTTCAATGTTCACAACGTCGAATGGTTGACCCACTCAAACAAGACCGATGATGAGGGGAGGTTCTGTCATGATTTCTCCATTGCCTATGACCTCACTCAGATTGCTCAGGAACCTACCCGTGTGCCCGATAATGACGGCCAGTATGCGAGCCTACTAGACCTTTTTCTCACAACTTGCCCTGAACTATGTTCAGTTTCTGTTCTGTCGCCTCTTGGATCTTCCGACCACTCTGTTGTATCAATTAAGATAAAAATGAAATGTAATAAGTCCCCAGACGTACCACTTCATCGTACAGTATATCGATACACTAAGGCTGACTGGGATAGCTTCCGTACATTTATATCTGGTCTACCTCTGCATTCCATGTTTAAAAAGGATGTGTCCTCTATAGTATTAGACCTAACTGAATGGTTAATTGTAGGTATTGACCATTTATTACCCTCTAAAAAGTTTCAGCAAAAACCTAACAGCCAGCCATGGTTCTCTCCAGAATGTGCTGCTGCCATTGCGCACAGAAATCACTTTTTCCACTGCTTCAAACGTAATAGATGTATGGAAACTAAATCCGTTTTCAGGACTGCCAGCAACCATTGTAAGAAAGTAATAAGGAACGCAAGAGAGTTGTATGCTCAATCTGTTAAGTCCAAAGTAGCTGAGAAGCGGCTTGGTTCCCACCAGTTTTGGCAAATAGCAAACAGAATCCTGAACAGAAGCGTGTGCTCCATCCCAACTATTATCAATGGACCTGAGGTAATCTCGTCAGCATCAGACAAAGCCAAACTCTTTGTCAAGAACTTTGCAGCTAATTCTACCCTTTGCGACCAAGACCGCCAACCCCCAATATTTCCTCCTGCATCAGAAAACACGCTATGTGATATACGTATATCTGTACGTGATGTTGCCAAGCTAATCAAAAACCTTGATTCCAGTAAAGCAACTGGCCCTGATGGTATTCCAATTATAGTACTCAAAAAACTTCAACCTGAACTAGCGCCCATACTTACAAAACTGTTTAAACGTTGTCTTAAGGAGAATAGTTTCCCATCTCCCTGGAAAATCTCATCAGTATGCCCTGTATTTAAGAATTCAGGTGATCGCTCATCCCCCTCTCAGTACAGGCCAATAAGTCTCCTGTGCGTCATGAGTAAGTTGCTAGAATCTGTGTTAAATACAGAAGTAATCAAACATCTCAACAAAAATAACCTTCTTAGTGACACTCAATATGGTTTCCGTTCTGCTAGATCTACAGCAGATGTCCTTACAGTTATATCGCATAGGATTAGCAAATCTCTCGACGGTGGCAATCTTTCAAGGGCAATTGCTCTTGACATATCTAAAGCCTTTGATAGGGTATGGCATAAAGGTTTACTTCATAAGATCGCTAGCTATGGTATAGCTGGAAAAGTCTTCTCAATTATTAAATCATTTCTTTCTGATAGGTTCATAAGAGTAGTAGTTGAGGGGCAAAAATCAGAAGCTCACAGTATTAATGCCGGTGTCCCTCAGGGATCCATCCTGGGCCCAACTCTTTTCCTGATCTACATTAATGATCTTCCAAATCATATCCTTACATCATTTGTAGACATTTATGCTGACGACACTACCATTTATGGTACCACATCTAAGACAGTAAACGAGCAAGTACTCTCCAATTCTCTCTCCTCTGATCTTGAGCATGTAGTACAATGGGGAAAGGAGTGGCTGGTTACTTTTAATGCATCTAAAACCAAGCTTCTCTCTTTACATCATCAACATTTTAATCCACATTTGTCATCAATTGAAATGAATGGCTCTCGTCTTCAGGAGGCCTCAAGTTTTGACAAGCTTCTGGGCTTGACCATTACTCCTGATCTTAAAAGGAACACGTATATCAAATCTGTTGCCAAGGCCGCTGGAAAAATGGTGGGATCTTTCTATCGATCCAGTAGATATCTCACTGCTGATGCTATTCTCTATCTATATAAGAGCCAGGTACGTCCAAGGATGGAATACTGTTGCCACATCTGGGCAGGAGCTGCTAGAAAGGACTTGTCCTGCCTTGATAGAGTTCAAAATAGACTTCATAGCCTCGTAGGAGATGTCCTTTTCTCCTCCTTACAACCTCTATCTCACAGAAGAGATGTTGCGAGTTTGTCTCTGATGTATCGTTATTTTCATGGAAAGTGTTCAACTGAGCTTCAATCTATGGTCCCCCCTCGCCAAACTTTCACAAGAAACACTCGTCTAGCTGTAAACACTATCAATAATTTCCCCCACTCTTTATCTGTGCCTAAACCTAAACATAGATTCCATGAACAAAGCTTCTTTCTTAGAACTGCACGCCTGTGGAATTGTCTTCCGTTTTCCTGCTTTCCGGCTGACTACAATATGGTTGTGTTCAAGTCTAAGGTAAATAAGTTCTTGATGAGCCGTTCCATATAAGTTATTAAATTTACCAAATTTTCATTACTAATGATTACTATATTGACCAACTTCTACTGTACACTCTTTAACCCTTATCCTTGAGTGGCCTCTGGGCCTTGATAATGTGGTGATGCCTTTGTAAAAAAAAAACAAAAAAACTTTAAGGTAGAATACAAAAATCTTTTATAAACATATTTTTAACTTTAAGATTAAAATTAACTTTTAATATAAAATATTTAACTTTATATATGAAATATAATAAACTTTCATTGTATAATATAATTAACTTTTTTATATAAAATATAATTTAATTCTTTATACAAAATATAAATAACTTCTTAATATAGAATATAATTATTTTTTTATATAAAATATAAGTAACGTTTTAATGCATAATATAATTAACCTGTTTATATGAAATTAACATTTTATTTTAACTATAATTAAGTTTTCATATGAAATATAATAAACTCTTTAATATGAATTATAATTACCTTTTATATATGAAATATAATTAAGTTTTATATAGAATATAAAAACTTTTTATGTGAAATATAATTTACTTTTTAATAAAGGATATCGTTAACTTTTTCATATGAAATAAAAGTAAAATTTATATGAAACATAATAGACATTTTAATATAGAATATAAACTTTTTTATATAACATATAATTAACTTTTTCGTCTAACGTATGATTAAATTTTAATACAGAATATAAGTAAAATTTTATGCAAAATATCATATTATTTGTAATATAGAATATAATCAACTTTTTAATGTAAAATATAATTAACCGTTTAATATGAAATATAATAAACTTTTTAATAAAAACTATAATTCACTTTTCTATAGTAAATATAATATCCTTTTTAATATATATTAATTAACGTTTTAATACAAAATATAATTCTGTTCTTTCATATGGAATATAATTTCCTTTTTATATAAAATATCATTAACTTTTTCATATAGAATATAATTAACATTTTATAAAAATATAATAAACTTTTTAATATGAAATATAATTACATTTTAGTTTAAAATATAATTAACTTTAAAATATTAAATATAATTAAATTTTAATACAAAATATAATTAACATTTCTATATGAAATATAATGAAACTTTTGTATATAGACTATGATTTACGTTTTAATATAAAATATAATTAACTTTTATATGAAATATAGTTAATTTTTTATATAAAATATCATTTACTTTTAAATATTAATAATGATTAACATTTTATGTAGAATATAATTAACTTTTATATACAATAGATTTACCATTTTATATAAAATACAATTTATATATATATATATATATATATATAACTTGTATGGAATAAAATTAACGTTTTAACATTAAATATAATTATCTTTTTTATATGAAATATTATTATGTTTAATATAGAATATCATAAACTTCTTTCATATAAAGCATAATTAATTTTGTATAAAAAAGATTATCAACAATTTTATATAGAATATAAACTTTTTCATATGAAATATAATTAACTTTTTAATATGTGATATAATTAACTTTTTCATATGATAGTTTATTCACTTTATATATATATATATAAATATATATATATATATATATATATATATATATATACTAGCTGTACCCGGCCACGCGTTGCAGTGGCGCAGTTTGTTAAAATGGAACACATGTGAAAGTAGAGAAAAGCTTGATTCTTTTTTTCAAGAGAATGTACATATTTTTTTTTAACAGATGTTAAGAAAATAAACAGAAAAATACTTCCATCATTAATTATGCAAAAAAAAAATAAAATGTCGATTTTAGTGTTTCAATATGCTTATAAATTACGATAAAACTTGCTGAGTATGCACTGTTTTACGGTTGTTGTAAAAACTGAACGGACACTTGAATTTCGCTTCGTTTTAATCTTTCTTATTTTTTAATTGTGCCCCTCCCCAAACGAATATTATCAAAACAGTAACATTCAACAATTGTACTTTATGTATATAAAACACAAAATATTTATTAAAAAAAAAATTAAAAAAAAGGTAATAACGAAAGGAAAATAATTCCATTTTTAAACGAAAATGTCAGTTTACCTAACTTACTGTATTAATGCTATTTTTAAGCAAGAAAAAAAAAGGTAAATATCCAGATACGCTACTACAGAACACCAGCCACTCTAATTTGCTTTTTATAGGTAATTGAGGCCGCTGACAACGAATCTGATAGTTAAACTTGGGGCAAATTTACCGTTTGTATGGTATTTACCCCTGAACCCACGAACTTCTTTCCACCATTTTGCAGCTTCCGTTTATGCTACGCGCATGCACGCTGTAGCATAAACGATGTCTTCACCAAGCAAACTACGTTGAGGGTTTTTTCCCAGGACAGCTGAAAAAGAAATAAAATAAGAAAAGGAAAGCACATCAAGTTGGAGTAGGGGGGGCTAATTTATCTGTTTTTTTTTTACCTGGAACATCGAATTTTCAAATTTTCCGTAAGTAACGCACCGACATTTACCAATTAGAACACCATTTAACATTTTCCTAAGATTTTACTTTGTACATTGGGGGCGCGAGCGGGGGGGGCGGATTTGATGTTTGCGCGCGCGTCCCAACATCACCTCCCCCCCTCAAACAAATTAGAGTGGTCGGTGTTCTGTAGTAGCGTATCTGGACATTTACCAAAAAATATTTAGGTTTGGCTATAAATTCCTAAACTCATTTCACCCTAAATAATTTAGGTGACTGAAATAGGAATATAATTGAATCTTTAATTTCCTGAATAGTATCCGATAATTCATTTTTCTTCGAGTTATATCGAATACATTAATACGGACTTTAGGGGCTTTTTCGTAATGTTACTGTAAAAATTATTTTTTATTGTTACAAATTACGATGCTTTAAAAGAAGCAGAAATCAATTCTTGCGTTTTTTATTTACTACTGAAAACCATAACTTTAGTAAAGGTATTTTTTGTTTAAACAAAATAAAACATTTTCACTAAGAGTTAAGTAAAAGTAATTAGTTCATTATATTCTGCGGTCATTATTTGAAAAATACTGCAATTTTCATTAAAATCCGTTAATTTCCTGATTTTTGGTGAATTTTTAAGTAAAGGGAAGAGTCAAAATGTGTATACACTTTGAGCGTCGGCATTCATTTTGCGACCACGTGTGGTTAATTTAAATTAAATTTCAATCACATGGTTACATTATCAATAATCATGTAATCAAACCCATTGAAAATTTACCGATATTGTAAACACATTCTGTTTACATTAAGCCTGTAGTGTTTTTTAATGATGCAATGTTCCCAACTGAGATTTTAAAAAACCCGCGAGATCAGGAGAAAGAAATGTCCAGAAAATCGCTAGATTTTTTAACTTATCGTGGGTTTGTATTACTGTACACATACATTCGAAAAAGTTTGGCAGAAAAGTAACTTATCTTGCCTTTGATAACATTTATTTGTTATATATTTGTTTTTTGACAACTTCTTCGAATCTATGTGTACAGTAATACAAACCCAAACTTCGGAGGTTGGAATCCCCCCCCACCTAAAATGTACTTGGAAAAATCGATTTTATAGTGAGATTTAAGAATGGTTAGTCGAAAAAAAAAGGTGAACAACAAAACAAATAATCAATAAGTAATTGTTACCAAAGGCAATAAATGCTACTTTTTTTACTTACATTGAATATTTTCAAGCGCTTTTCTTTATTTTTTAATAATCTATTTCGGGTGTGTGGGTGCCAAATACCTCCAGATTTTCTAGAATTTGCCGCTAGATTGTAAACGAAATCTCCAGATATAGCAGGAAACCCGCTAAATTGTAACACTGGTCACGTGATAGGAAGCGGTAATAAAAAATGGCCTCTCGCTACAAAGAAATCCACCTATTTATCATTGAAAAATTAAGAATAATGTTATAATTAAAAAGAAATATATAAAAACACACATGGATATAGTAAAATATTATACCAAAACGTGGAAGCCATCCGTCCAGTAGTTTTTTATACAATTAATTCCGAACGAACCAACAGTTACATTTTAATATATATATATATATATATATATATATATATATATATATATATATATATATATATATATATATATAGATATACAATAATTAACTTTTGAATACAGGATATAATAAACTTTTTCATATGAAATATAAAAACTTTTTTAATATAATATATATAAATATAAATATATGAATAAACTTTTTATATAAAATAAACAAATTTTTATAACTATAGAATATAATTAAGTTTTTATATGACATATGATTACATTTTTAATACAAAATATAATAAACTGTTTAATCTAAAATATAATTACTTGTAAATATAATGAACTTTTCTATATAAAATATAATGAACATGATATTGATTATAATTAACGTTTTAACATAAAATGTACTTAACCTTTTAATATAGAATATACTTATTCTTTATACAAAACAAAGTTAACTATTTAATATAGAATATAATTAACTTTTTTATATAAAATATAATTAACTTTTTTATAAAGGGTATAATTAACTTCCTAATATAGCATATAATTAACTTTTTATATAACGTATTGTTAACTTTTTAATATAGAATATAATACACTTTTTATATAAAATATAATTAACTTTTTATATGAAATCTAATTAACATTTTAATGTGGAATGTAATTACCTTTTTATATGAAATAGAATCAACTATTTAATATTGAACATAATTAATTTGTTATCTGAAATGTAATAACTTTTTTATATGAAATATAATGTACTTTTTAATAAAGGATATCGTAAAGATTTTCATGAGAAATATAAGTAAATTTTATATAAAACATAATAAACATTTTAATATAAACTTTTTCATGTGAAATATAATTACGTTTTTATATAAAATATAATTAATTTTTTAATATAGAATATAATTGACTTTTTACATAAAATATAATATTCTTTGTAATATAGAATATAATTACCTTTTAAATACAAAATATAATTCACTTTTTATAGTAAATATAATGACCTTTTTAATATACAATATAATTGGCGTTTTAATAAAAAATACAATTAACATTTTAATATAGTATGTAATTTCCTTTTTTATATAAAATATAATTAACTTTTCTATATAGAATATTATTAACATTTTATGAACAATATAATAAAACTTTTAATATAAAATAAAATTAAGTTTTTAATATACCAAAAATTAACTTTTAGTATAAAATATGATTAACTTTTAATATAAAATATAATTAACATTTAGATACACAATATAATAAACATTTCTTTATGATATATAATGGACGTTTAAATATAGAATATAATATATGTTTTGATATAAATCATAATCAACCTTTTAATATAGAATATAATTAACTTTTTCATATAAAATATAATTACGTATTTAGTATAGAATAAAATGAACATTTTACATTTAATAAAATTAAATTTTAAATATAAAATAAAATTAACGTTTTAATAAAAATTTTAATATGGAATATAATACACTTTTATATAAAATATAATTAATTTTTTAATATAAAATATAATAAACTTTTTAATATGGAATATAATAAACTATTTAATATTAAATATAATTAACTCGTAATAAAAATATAATTATCTTTTTAAATAGAAAATATAATTAAGTTTTTCATATGATATATAATGGACTTTTTAATATAGAATATAATATAATATATATTTTAATATAAAACATAATTAATCTTTTAATATAGATCATAATATACTTTCTCGTATAATATATAATCGTTCATTTATTATAGAATAAAATTAAATTAAATTTTTATATAAAATATAAGTTACTTTTTAATATAAAATATAAGTCACGTTTTAATAAAAATATAATTATTTTTTTCATATAAGATATAATTAACTATTTTATGAAATATAATGAACCTATTCCTATAGAATATAATTACCGTTTTAATATAAAATGTAATTAATTATTTAATATGAAATATAATTAACATTTTATATAAAATATAATTTACTTTTTATATGAAATAAAATTAACTATTTAATATAAAATATATAGAAGTTTTTAATATAGAATAGAAAACACTTTTTCTATAAAAAATGTTTAACTTTTAATATAGAATATATTTAACTTGTTTATATGAAATATAATTAACTTTTGGATATGCAATATAATTAACGTTTTAATATAGACTATAATTACATTTTTATATGAAATATGATTTAGCTTATTATATGAAATATAATTGACTTCTTAATATAGGATATCATTAACTTTTCCATATAAAATATGATTATCTTTTATATAAAATATAATAATATTTTTAATGTAGAATATAATTAACATTTACTTGTAAAATATTATTATGTGTTTGATATAAAATATAATTAACTTTTTCATATGAAATATAATTACCTTTTAAATATAGAATATAATTAACTTTGTAATATAAAATATAGTTAACTTTTTAATATAAAACATAATTAACTTTTTACATAACACATTTTTAAATTTTAATATAGAATACAATTAAAATTTTTATATGAAATATCATTAACTTCTTATATGAAATATAATTAACTTTTAAATATAAAGTATAATTAACTGTTTTATATGAACTATATATGACTTTTTATATATAATATAATTAAGCCTTTATATTAAATATAATAAACTTTTTATATGAAATCTAATTAACTTTTTATTATAGGATTTCATTAACGTTTCCATATGAAATATAAGTTTTCGTATAAAAAAGAAATTATTAACTTTTTAATATAGAATATAAACTTTATCATAGTAATATAATTTACTTTATAATATAGAATATACGTAACTTTTTAATATAAAATATAATTAACTTCATAATATAGAATATAATTAACTTTTTGATATAAAATATTATTAACCTTTTAACATATGATGTGATTAACTTTTTCATATAAAATATAACCCACTTTTTATATAAAATGTACATAACTCTTTAATATAGCATATAATAACATTTTTCATATAAAATATTGTTAACTTTTTTATATAAAACATAATCAACTTTTTATACGCAATAGTATAAACTTTTTAATATAAAATAAAATTAACTTTTTAATATGGAATATAGTTTAACATAAAATATAATTAACTTTTAATATAAAATATAATTAACTTTTTAATACAAAACATAATTAACTTTTCTATATGATATGTAATTTTTTAATATAGAATATAATATACGTGTGAATATAAAATATAATTTACCTTTTAATATAGAATATACTTATCTTTTTCATAAAAAATATAATTACCTATTTAGTAAGGAATGAAATTAATTTTTTATAAAATATAATTAACTTTTAAATATACAATATAATTAACTGTTTAATATTAAATATAATCACTTTGAAATATAATTAACTTTTCCATGGAAAATATAATGTACCTTTTCACATAAAACGTAATAATTTTTTATTATAAAAATATTATTTACATTTTATATGAAATATAATTTAGTTTTTGTATAAAATATACTTATCTTATTAATAAGAAATATAATGGATTTTTAATATAGAATAGAATAAACTTTTTTATATAAAATATTTTCAACTTTTAATATATGTTTAACTTTTTATATGAAATATAATAAACTTTTTATACGAAATATAAATAAATTTTAAGATGGAAAACAATAATATTTTTTATATTTAATATAATTGACCTTTTTATAGTAGATATACACATGCCCTTTTAATATAGGATACAATCAACTTTTTAATATAAAATATAATAAACATTCAATATAAAATATAATGCACTTTAATATAGAATAAAATATACTTTTAATTATAAAATATAATTATGTGTTAAATCTCTTCTCTATATAAATAAAATGAACCTATTTTTCCCCGCGGATTTTGACCTTAATAGGATTAAAAATCAAGATATTTCATGCAAATATAATATGCACAAACGGCAGAACAATATCTGAGGTGTGTTATATGCTTATTATTTCTCAAATTCCTCGATAATCTTAGATTTCTATACTTTTTCTGCTGAGAAGTCACGGCCAAAATCGGTTAAGATCAATGGAAGTGGTAAAATATTTTCTCTCTAATAAATTCCTCCTCCCCCTGCCACCACTTAACACCGTTTGGGGATCGTTCACAAGGAACAGTTGAGAAGAGAACACCAGTTTGGCTTCGTAGTTCTTTCATGTGAAGTTATTTAAAATCACTAAACTAAGCTGCAGTGCTCTGTGGCGTAGTGGTTAGCGTGCTGGACAATTCACATTATATTTTCACGTTCGCGCCGACCTACCGTAGTCGTTTTTTTTTTCCTAAACAACTGGAATGGAATTTTCTTGGTGGCCGAACTGTTAACGTTGCAGATGTTTTTTTTTCACACTTTATTTTCCTACTTTTACTCATGACTCCGGGTTTGATCCTTCCTACTTACCTACCATAACATTTTTAACCCCCCCGTCCCGGAAACAAACACTCGGGCAACGCCGGGTACCCCCGCTAGTATAAAATATAATTAACTTTTTTAATATGAAATATAATAACCTTTTTAATATAGAATATAATTAACTTTAAAATTTTAAATATAATTTATATTTTCATATAAAATATAATTGACTTTTTAATATAACATATAATTATCTTTTATATATTAAATATAATGAACCATTTAATATAGAATATAATTAATGTCTTAATACAAAACATAATTAATTTTTTAATATTGAATATAATTAATTTTTTTATATAAAATATAATGAACTTTTAAATATAAGAATATAATTAACTTTTTATATGAAATAAAATTAACTTTTTAATATAACATATATTTATCGTTTTATATAGGATGTAATAAACTTTTAAATATAAAATATAATTATTTTTTTAATATAAAATGTAATTAATTTTTAATATAAAATATATTACACTTTTTCATAAAAAAGTTTTTATATATCATATATGAAGTTAAATATTTGATATGAAAAAGTTAATTTTAATCTATAATTAAAGATAAAAATATTTTTATAAAAGATTTTCTTTGAAATATAATTAACTTTTTTATATTTAATATAATAAAATGTTTACTATAAAATATAATTAACTTTTAATATAGAATATAACAACTTCTTATATAAAATAATTTTACTTTTTATATAGAATATAAATAACTTTTTTCATATGAAATATAATATGCTTTTTGATAAAGAACATAATTAACCTATTTATATGATATATAGTTTACTTCTTCATATAAAATATAATTAACTTTTTTAATAAAGGATATCATTAACTTTTTCATGTAAAATATAATTAACTTTTTATATAAAACATAATAAACATTTTGTATAAAATATAAACTTCTTCATATTAAATATAATTAACTTTTTATATAGAGTATTAATATCCTTTTTATCTCTATAGAAATAAAATGAACTCATTTTTTCCCGTCTGATTTGGCCATTAATAGGATTAAAAATCAAGATATTTCATGCAAATATAATATGCACAAACGGCAGAACAATATCTGAGGTGTGTTATAGGCTTATTATTTCTCAAATTCCTCGATAATCTTAGATGTCTATACTTTTTCTGCTGAGAAGTCACGGCCAAAATCGGTTAAGATCAATGGAAGTGGTAAAATATTTTCTCTCTAATAAATTCCTCCTCCCCCTGCCACCACTTAACATCGTTTGGGGATCGTTCACAAGGAACAGTTGAGAAGAGAATACCGGTTTGGCTTCGTAGTTCTTTCATGTGAAGTTATTTAAAATCACTAAACTAAGCTGCAGTGCTCTGTGGCGTAGTGGTTAGTGTGCTGGACAATTCACATTATATTTTCACGTTCGCGCCGACCTACCGTAGTCGTTTTTTTTTTCCTAAACAACTGGAATGGACTTTTCTTGGTGGCCGAACTGTTAACGTTGCAGATGGTTTTTTTTTCACACTTTATTTTCCTACTTTTACTCATGACTCCGGGTTTGATCCTTCCTACTTACCTACCATAACATTTTTAAAACTCCCCCCATCCCCGTCCCGTAAACAAACACTCGGGCAACGCCGGGTACCCCCGCTAGTATAGAATATAATTAACATTTAACATACAATATAACCTTTTTAATATAAAATATAATTCACTTTTTTATATAAAATATAATTAACTTTTTAGTAAAAAATATGAGTAATTTCTCATATAAAATGTAATAATTTTTTATTTAAGATATAATTAACTGTTAAATATAAAATAGAATTAACTTTTCTAATTGAAACATTATGTGTTTTTAATATAGAAAATAATTAACGGTTTTATATCAAATATGATTACATTTTTAATATTGAATATAATTAACTTTTTATATATAATATAATTAACTTTTAATATGAAATATCTTTCACTTTTTTACATAAAATATAGTTAAGTTTTTAATATAAGTCATAATTTACTGTTTTATATACAATATAATTTACTTTTTATGTAAAATATTATTTTGTATATAAAATTTAATCAACTGTTTAATATAAAAATAATTAACTTTTCTATATGGAATATAATGAACCTTTTTATATAGAATATAATGAACTTCTTAATATAAAATATTATACACTTTTAATTTAATATATAATTAACATTTTATATAAAATATAATTAACTTTTCATATAAAATACCATAAACGTCTTAATGTTAAATATAATTAACTTTTTAATATAGAATATAATTAATTTTTTATATGAAAGTTTTAATATAAAATATAATTAACTATTTTTATATTAAATATAATTAACTTTATATATGAAATATAATTTTTTACACAGGGATCACCACATTATCAAGGCCAAGAGGTCACTCAAGGATAAAGGTTAAAGAGTGTACAGTAGAAATTGGACAATATAGTAATCATTAGTAATGGAAATTCGGTAAATTTGATTACTTATATGGAACGGCTCATCAAGAACCTATGTACGTTAGACTTGAACACAACCATATTGTAGTCAGCCGCAAAGCAGGAAAACGGAAGACAATTGCACAGGCGTGCAGTTCTAAGAAAGAAGCTTTGTTCATGTAATCTACGTTTAGGTTTAGGCACAGATAAAGAGTGGGGAGAATTATTGATTACAGCTAGACGAGTGTTTTTTGTGAAAGTTTGGCGAGGGGGCCATAGACTGAAGCTCAGTCGAACACTTTCCATGAAAATAACGATACATCAGAGACAAACTCGCAACATCTCTTCTGTGAGATAGAGGTTGCAGGGAAAGGAAAAGGACATCTACGAGGATACGAAGTCTAGTTTGGACTCTATCAAGACAGGCCAACTCCTTTCTAGCAGCTCCTTCCCAGATGTGGCAACAGTATTCCATCCTTGGACGTACCTGGCACTTATATAGATAGAGAATTGCATCAGCAGTGAGATATCTACTGGATCGATAGAAAGATCCCACCATTTTTCTAGCGGCCTTCACAACAGATTTGATGTACGTGTTATATTTAAGATCAAGAGTCATTGTTAAAACTTGAGGCCTCCTGAAGACGAGAGCCATGCATTTCAATTGGTGCCAGATGTGGATCAGATTGTTGATGATGTAAAGAGAGAAGTTTGGTTTTAGATGCATTACAAGTAATCAGCCACTCCTTTCCCCAGTGTATTACCTGCTCAAGATCATAGGAGAGATAATCGGAGAGAATTTGGTCGTTTACTGTCTTAGATGTGCCATAAATGGTAGTGTCGTCAGCATAAATGTATAAAATGATGTAAGGATGTGATTTGGAAGATCATTAATGTAGATCAGGAAAAGAGTTGGGCCCAGGATGGACTTCTGAGGGACACCAGCATTAATACTGTGAGCTTCTGATTTTTCCCCTCAACTACTACTCTTATGAACTTATCAGAAATAAATGATTTAATAATTGAGAAGACATTTCCAGCTATACCATAGCTAGAGATCTTGTGAAGTAAACCTTTATCATACCCTATCAAAGGCCTTATATATGCCAAGAGCAATTGCCCTAGAAAGGTCGCCTCCATCGAGAGATTTGCCAATTAACTGTTTTATATGAAATATAATTAAGTTTTTAATATAAAATATAATTAAATGTTTTACATGAAATATTATTAACTTTTTTTATAAGAACTTAATTAACTTTTGATATAGAATATAATTAACTTTTTCATATTAAATGTAATTAACTATTTTTACAAAACATAATTAATTTTTCAATATTAAATATCATTAACTTAATATAAATTATAATTAACTTTTTCACATGAGATACAATTAAATTTTTAATATAGAATATAATAAACTTTTTAGTATAAAATATATTTACCTTGTTTATATAAAATATAAATAACTTTTTAATATAAAATATAATTAATTTTTTAATATAAAATATAGTTAACTTTTGTATATGAAATATAACTAAATTTTTAATAAAGAATATAATTAATATTTTGATATCGAATATAATTAAATTTTTATATGAAATATAATTAACTTTTTCATATAAAATATAATTATCTTTTTAATATAAAATATAATTAACTTTTTAATGTAGGATATAATTAACTTTTACTATAAAATTTAATTCACTTTATAAAATAGAATATAATTAACTACTATAATATTCTATGAATTGTTAAAACCTGCAGTAGGTTTCGGCATATGAATTTTTTAATTATATGTGGTGTTTTAATGCATTAAACCATAAAAACGTTCATATAGTAATATACAAAGAAACACGTATGCGTCTATAGCACTTATACCATGTGAAAAGATTGCAACAGATGCACGGTGGATAACAACGTGAACTGACAACATTAGTGTGCAAAGTTCGAATCCGATCGGTTCCATATTACTGCTTTTTTTATGGATGCAGGCATCCTTTACATGGTTTATCCTGTAAGCATATGATTGCAATGCTTACAACAGAATAAAGCTAATCAAGGATCAAACCATACTGATTCATATGAAATTACATTTAATATAGTGTACTCTTTGACGACTATCATTTCCAGGTGTTAATTCCCCATTCTTTATTGCTAATCATCTGAACCGCTTATACTAGGAAACACCGACGAGGCAACTTAGACAATTTTTGTTCGTTAAGAGAACTCATCATTTAGGATCTTAGTTTTAAATCACACTTTCTCATCAAAAGAAAATAAACAAGTTCACGAATGATAGATTAATAACATTGCTATCACTCAATTAAAATTTGCGTAATCCGTTGTGTCACCATAAAAATAAAAATGAAATTATTGGCAACAACAGTTAATATCAACAATCTCGTTTGGGATCTTTACTTCATTAATTAAATAAATTATGACTGAATAAATTTATAGTTTTAATTACACTTCTGGGGCAGGTCGGTGAGTAATACCATATTAATTATAAATAGCAGTCGTTAAAATTCGTTTCTTGAAAATTTATTATCTCGTCTCCGACACATGTTGTTTTTTAGTTGGCATTATACTCTACACGTTTATTTTGTCTTGTTTATAAAATCGATAATTTTGTTCAGTATCTTATGAACTTATCCATACTTAGTGGGATTTGTCTGCTTTAAGATTTTTATTTAATATAGAGTAGGCCATGCCAGAGTAATTCAAGATTATTAAGTGAGTGGTAGATCTGGTTGGTTGCTTTTGTTTTACGGCATATCTACCTTTGTCAGGTTATTTAATGCCGAATCTAGTTATTTTGAGGAACGGTTTTTAATGGAGTATATTTGTTTTATTAAGTCGGATTCTATTTAACCCATAGTTGGGACCCTAACAGCTGCTACCACTCCGGGTCAGAGTGGACCTGGGAGTAATGGAAATTAAAGGGTGGCTCCAATCTCCCCAAAGCCCGCAGGGTGGGGCCTCACCATCGGATATAGTTTTAGGTCATATCCAGGACCGAGTGGTAGATCTGTGTTCTCAGTTGGGTCGTTAGAATTTTAAAGAGATATTATTAGTATGTAGCGGTTTCGGATCAAGTGTTTTTTTGTATAAAAATAAATTTTCATTTTGTCATCAATGCCGGTATGTCTGTTTTTTGTATAGATATTTTTTTGAACATCTTTGACATTATTATTATTATTATTATTATTATTATTATTATTATTATTATTATTATTATTATTATTATTATTATTGTTATTATTATTATTTGTGGTGTTGTTGTTTTGTTCTTATTAATACTTTTTTACATGGGAGTCGCCACTTATCAAGGCCCGGAAGCCACTCGGGATTAGGGTTATTGCGTGTACAGTAGTCAATGGGATAATATCGTAATAATCGTTAGTAACGGAGACTTGATAAAGTGTCTTACTTAAGGGGGCGGTTTATCATTGTAGTAATGTTTTACATCAGTTTTTCCCTCATGAGCGGGGTTTTACACAAAATCTAGTGAGGATAGTCAAATAATCTATTAGATCAAAACCACTTGGCGTATGAGATTTGCTGAGCCAAGCAGAACTGACTTCTGGATTACGGTGAAGTATTTGATTTCGAAAGAGTTCAGCTGTTTCATAAGAGCATCAGCGCAACTATGGTTTTTAGCACGAGAGAAGTTTTCTTATTTCGCATACTAGCAATCTCTACTTCAGTTTCTAATGCTTCCGTTGTTTCTCATTCTACTTGCCTGTTAAATGCTTGTCGTTTGGGCAAACTACATTAATAATTTGACATTCATTGGTCTTTTTGTTTCCAACTACAATATCCGATTTCTTATAATTTATTCTGCGATCACACGAATCATGAAATCCCAGAGAGTTTAAACGTCTTCATTTTCCATTACCCCTTCTGGATCAAGATGGGACCATATTTCTGTCACTTGGATCTCAATCTTTTTGCGCAAATTCCAGCGCAAAATTATAAAAACTTTGTCATGGCGACCTTTGTATTAATTTTGAGCAATTGTAGAACTCCAGGTACTTGTGGCCTCCTGCACCAGGATATCTAATGTCTTTCCATTTAGCCATGTGATGCGTGTCATTACTCCTATCTTCCCTCGTTTAAGTCTGACGTACATTTGGAAATTTAAAACTCCATATGTATGCCTTACCTTCAATGCTCTCCAGTTTGTACCATAAAGTCAATTTTCATTTTCTATTTTGCAAAACAATTGCAGATCGTCCAGAAGTAATATGTTGCTAATCTATCGCCAATTGGTGCCCTATATTTGTTTCTCTTCGTACATGTGTCGATAATATGAGTGCTATTATAATTAGAAGTGGCGAAAAGGAAGATACTGCGTCTTATGTTGACTGTCGATAATAGAGTCCCACTTGAAAAAATAGTTTTCTAACTGCTCATACTTTTCCCTATGAACTGAGTTAAATTTTCAATCACCCCTACTATTTTCAACGTCTTGAGTAACTATGAATGCGGCACGATGTCATAAGCCTTTTTGTACTCTATCCAAGCTACATTTAATTCTTTAAAATATATTTATTCATCAATATTTGGCCTTTTGTTTGAAAAAAAACTTTTCCTCACACTTTTTTGTTTCACTGGTAGTAAATAATTTACTTCATACACTTTTGAACTGATTTTCATTGTCAGTCTCTTCCAAAGCAAGGTCAAGCAAGCTTCAAGTAACTGTATTTTTTCAATATTTTCGCCTTGTTTTACTGTTTTGTTTGTCTGCAATTGAATTTCGTCACTTCCCAAAACGGGAAAATTATGATATATTAACTTTCTATTTTCAAACTGACTAGTCATGGCAAAATTCTACTCCTTAACCAATACGCTAACACCATCTTTTGAACCGTACATTAACGACTATACTTTATCCTTAGTGAGAGCTACTTCTTCTACGTCAAGTAACCCGCGTTTAAACCAAAACATTTTCGAGCACCTGCATTCTAAGTAAAGAAATCCACCTGTCGCCACTTAACGATAAGTTTTGTTTTTTTTTCGAATTCATTTAATTATAATCCATTGCAAACTAATTATGTCTTTATTTTGGATTGTTATTTTGTCTTGTATTTCTTTTTTCTTTGTCTGCAATTAAATTTTGTCACCCCACTCCAAAACGGGAAAAGACGGTCCTAGATATGACCGATGGTGAGGCTCCAGCTTGCGGACCTTGGGGAGTGTGGAGCCACCCTTTAATTTCCATTACTCCTAAGCCCACTCTGACCCGGAGTGGTAGTACCTGTAAGGGTCCCAACTATGGGTTAAATAGAAACCGACTTGACATAAACAAATATATTCTATTAAAATATCTGTTTCAAAATCACTGGATTCGGCATTAAATAACCTGAAAAGGGTTGATATTCCGTAAAACAGAAACAACCAAACAACCAACCTTAACGGGAAAAATCATGATAGATTAACTTTCTGACTTGTCACTGCAAAACTTCTACGCAAACCAAATACGCTAACACCATCTTTTTAACCCTAATTTACATTAACAACTATATTTTACGGTAGTACGAGTTATTTCTTTTAATTAATTAATATAAGATAAAAATGTTCCTAATAATTATTACGCAAAATTCATGTCTGAATTTAAGAAACGAGAATTAATCTTTAAATGCTAGAGGGCAGACGAATTTTATTAAGTAATATACTTAATATCTACAACTTCGTATATAGTATAAATATCTATATTTTACTATTTTTATCAAATTACTTACACTGGATCTTCGATAGCTTATACCATACGTCTAGTTACACCTGCACTGGAATGTTCTTTCATCGTTATATCGCGACTTTAACCTATGCTGAATTGATGGTTAACTGTTTCTCTCAAAACTGAGCAAAGCGCGCTGCTAGCAATGCTACCATGTCCAATTATATCCAATAGATACTTTGCCCCCAGGAGTCCTGCCTGCGTCTGTTTTGCATGATAAATATTGCCCCAAATTCTTATACCCCAAAACTCCACCTAAAAATCTATATATCCTAATGGGTATTTATACTGTATTCTGTAAGTTTTTATCATCTCTACTGAAGATAAACCATTTGCTCTTCTTTTCAAACTGCCATAAAATCACATACATTGCACGTATATTTGAAGATTAGTTTAGCTTTCGATCCTTAACTTTATCAGGCTGACCACTTAAAAATCGATACAAACGATACAATAGATTTCTATTGTTAAGGCGTGTATTAGCGTATATTCTTATCGTGTAACTTAGCTATAAAATAGATTCTTATTAGCCATAGTTTTGTACGTATATTTAAATGTGATCGATATCAAATAGCAATCTCTATATCTATTTCCCTTAGATAGGTCAAGCAATACAAAAAGTAATACAAAAAACTGAGCCGATATTCTTTGTTATGCAAAATACCATTTCAAAATTTAAACAAAAAGCAAAGTTAACTTTCCTAGAAGTCAGAAGAACTTTATTGACATATAGTTAATATATACACTTTCTATATGTTCATATCTAATGTAAAAATGCCCATTATACATACTGAATACGTCATAGCTTATACTTTACTTCCAGATATACTTGTACTGAATTGTCTTTCAAATCATAGATATGTCGTTATTTGGATCTATGTTGAATAGATACCTCCTATCGTCTTTAATATCCAGAGTTCGGGCATCAAATTTTAGTTTAATTCCTAATATCAAT
This sequence comes from Euprymna scolopes, assembly GCF_053919585.1. Lineage (NCBI taxonomy): Eukaryota > Metazoa > Mollusca > Cephalopoda > Sepiida > Sepiolidae > Euprymna > Euprymna scolopes. Next base: position 88,035,872 of record NC_136503.1, on the reverse strand, counting down.
TTAATCATATTTTAACATGTTACCTTATTTCTAACCTAACACATGAAACATATTTTAACTAAATATAAACTCCTTCATCTCAAACCATCGAGTTTGCAAATTTAGTTGCTTCAACTGCATGAAGTTTTACTTATCCCCCTTCAAATAACAATGCCATGAAAAGCATAGTTCTGAGGAGTGTAATATTTCAGTAGATATATTACCTTTAATAACTAACTCATTAACATTAACTACTCATGCAGGGTCGCAGAAATACCTAGTTTGGGACCGAGGCGCAGGGCAAACTCCCTCGATACTGATGGACGCATAGATCTTCGTCGAGTAAAGGGAAAATTCTGAAGCTTAAGCTAAGGGAGGGTGCCTCTTCAGTCCTTGACTACGATCTTCCTAGAGCTGGTGACCTGAATAAATTACTGGTTTTAAAACCCAACATGCTTAAGGAGTAGATAGACGTTGTCTATCGCCCGGCTTTTATGCTCCTTCTTTGCCTATTAGCCAGGCGGAGAAGTGCGATCACCGGGACTCGACAGAAACATACAGTGATCGACCTTATTTCCTGACTAGGGCAATGAACGGCGTTTCCCGGTTCTACCACATACTATACCCTAAAACTGAAAATTTTGGAGGTTGCTTGAGTTCCATATATGCCAATGCAATTGAATTGGGTTGATTTTTGTCTGATGGGTTGAGGGTATCGGATTGACAGTTTCTATCTGCTGTTTCCGACTGGTAGTACTGAACCCCTAATTATTTAGTAAGGCTTGGAGTGGCTGCTTCATCATCTGTTGTATAATATTGGGATGAGTGTAGTGCTAGGTCGCGTATGGAGAAAGAGACCTTCACTAATCTCTAGTGTGCTTTTCTGGATCCATAATCCTGTAGATGAGTAGTCGTCTAATAGTCTACTTGTGTTGCATGTTTGGTATTCTGCACAACCACTTTTTCCAGCATCTCTTACCTTTAAAATGAATCTCTTAAATAAAAAAAAATATGACAATTTGCCTCCTCCCTTGAGGTGTGCATTCATAAATATCAGCGGGCTTAGAATTAATTTAGATGATGTTTGATCATTTCTCTTAGCAAAACCCCCGGATATCTTAGCAATGTAAACCCTTCCTAAACTCCCCCATCCCCTCTAACCACTTTAAAATGCCAGGTCATCTCCCACTTTGCTGCAAGGACTCATACAGACATATGCACAGACTTGGAGGCTATATTCGAAAACAAAACTAAAATCAGATAACCATTTATGTGTTTTAGACTTGACATACAACATGACATTAGTTAATTATATTTTCTCTACCGTTTACACTCGACCAAGGACTGTACAATAATAGACCACGTCTCTGTCATCTTGGCTTCAGCCTCTGTCCCATCGACGGAATGTTGAATCCACATTCCTCTTCTACAAGTATTTAAATGGTAGGTGCTCTGACGAACTACAACCCATTGTACCCCCTCGATAAGGAGTAAAATGCCACTCCTTACACAATACAGATCCCTATATGTAAAATTCTTCCAATCTAATCGTTTTTCATCACAACTGCTAGACTTTGGAATTCCATTCCGTTGCCATAATCTGATGCTTTATCTTTTCCATTTCCTAGGCGTTCAGTTTTTATCCTCTATCCAGTTTTGTTTCTATTTTTTCACTGTTTCTATCCTCTATCCAGTTTTTTTGTTTCTATTTTTTCACGGTTTTTTCCTCCATCCATTTTTTTCTATTGTTCCCTGTTTCTATCTTCTATCCAGTTTTTCTTTGTTTCTATTTTTTTTCACTGTTTCTATCCTCTATCCAGTTTTTGTGTTTCTATTTTTTCACGGTGTCTTTCCTCTATCCAGTTTTTTAAAAATATTTTCCCTGTTTCTATCCTCTATCCAGTTTTCCTTTGTTTCTATTTTTTTTACTGTTTCTATCCTCTATCCAGTTTTTGTCTTGTTTCTATTTTTTCACTGTTTCTATCCTCTATCCAGTTTTCCTTTGTTTCTATTTTTTTAACGTTTCTATCCTCTATCCAGTTTTTTTCTTGTTTCTATTTTTTCACTGTTTCTATCCTCTATCCAGTTTTTTTCTATTTTTCCCTGTTTCTATCCTATATCTAGTTTTTCTGTTCTTGTTTCTATTTTCCTCTGTCTTTTGAACTATGCCTGAATGCGACTTAGATCTTCTCTTAAGCTTTTTCAGGTCAGCTTTTATTCTACTTCTCTTATATGGCTCTTTTTTCTGTCATTTTTTGTTCTTTTGCCCTTATCATTCCACTATCAAATACAACTCCTGCCTGCAAAATGTTACTGACACATGTTATTCTCTTCAGTGACACCTTATTCCTTATTTTATATGTCGCAATCCATTAATTTATTTGGTCAACATTCTTGCAATAAAAAGATCTTCCTTTTTTCACTACTTACAATTAATTCGTCAGTCTAATCAGCAATTTTAATTCACAATCTTTTATTTCTTCACTGGAAATCTCACCATTATTAATTAATCAAGTCCTTTCCCTCTGAAGTATATCATAATCTATCATTCCAATAGAGTCATTTTTACTTTATTCTATCTTTTGGCGCACTTGAGACATTCTTGGAATTATTGTAACAGAATCAGATGCGAGCAAGATATCAGCATAGTCAATGCCATCGGCTGATGCACTGTGGGATTGTCTGTTTACCATCCCCCCCTAGATCAATTCTTTTTCAACTGGCGTAACGCATCTTTTACTAAGTATTATTCCCATCTGATTCACTAGCTGATTTTCGTCATTTCAGGCATATCTTCTTCTTCCCTCAGTATCTCAGTGTTACCTTTCTAATCCCTCTAATTTAACCACCCAATTCCGCTCTCAGTTCATATTCCACTGCAAATTTTTACTTTCCCTTGTTCCACTTTTTACACTAACAGATCTATTTCGCCGATTTCCTATCAGTGTAATCATTGACTTTCTTTTATTTGGGCAAATTCGATACTCCAATGCCAGTATTGCCCGTTTGAACTTCTGACCCGGAGGACTCGAAGTCCTTCACGAAAGGTGCAGTCCTTCCGAGATCAAATCCATTTATATTTGTATTAATCATAAGAATAAGTTGTATTTGTGGTTAGTCCAGCCTGACGTCAAATAAGTATTTTTTTACACTTTCAACCAACCAGTATTTTTTATCGAGACACAAGCTTTAGAAAGCTTGTCGACCAAGATTCTCTCTAATCAAAACCGATACAAACACTAAGTATCCTCGACGATCACAACGACGACGATGCACACATTGTATCATATTTATGCGTACATAAATATAAACAAATCCATCACATGCGATAAATTGTCGAGAAATATTTGTGGCTCTCCTTTGTATGAATTCAAACGGCGAAACAGTTACAAATACCAAGTGTCCTCAACAACGACGATGTACATATTCAAACGTATAAGTTAACAAATATAAACAAATATTTCATATACCAATGAGGAATCCTTGTTTCTTTCTCTGATATGGATTACAACGGTGAAACTGTTACGAACGCTAAGTATCCTTCCCGACGACGACGACGATGACGACGACGATGATAAACATGATCACGTAAATTTATACGTAAATAAATATAAACACATCCATTACATACGATATACTTGTCGAGATCTGTTTCTGGCCTTGCTTATTATTATTATTATTATTATTATTATTATTATTATTATTATTATTATTATTATATACCTTTCTTCCCTGATTCATGTTATTTTTCTTCTATTATTATTTTTTCCTTTGAATTTACCAATTCTTCTATTTGCAAATGTTCTTTTTCAACTTCTTTCCTTAATTTTATTTTTCTTCTATTATATTTCTCTTTTCCTGCAAACTCACGTGTCCGTTTTCGTTTCGTCCTTTCTTTCTCGTCTTCTTTACATTACTTCTTCCCCTTGTCACATTACCGTTTGTTCGCCTCCCATTCTCCCCAAAGACCATCAGTCCATTGAAATGGTCGTCATTGTCCAGCCCATATGTAATCAATGCCCGACATCATCCCAGGCTATAATAGACCTTTTATGTGTTGCCATGTAATGAGGGCCATTCATTCGATTCTTAGCTTTTCACAATAGCAAATGGCCTGAAGCTTGCATGACCCTCGCCCGCGCGACCTTCCTCTCTTATCTCACTCTTTTCGTGTTATGTGATAATTAACCAAGTCTACAAAGGACGACGACATCGACGACACTGATACCACCCATCAATGGCTCCAGTCACCAAGCTTCCTGGTCAAACCACACAACGGTTGTTCAAAATACTTATGGTTGGATAGAATGTAGAATATGAAGACGGCATAAATAATTATCTACAAATCATTCAACCACAATATCTCACTTCATTGTATTGCCGGAACTGTCACCCTGCATTGCTAAGGAATAAAAGCAGCTCTCATAAATCAGGAGACGAACAAGATATATATATATATATATATATATATATATATATATATATATATATATATATATAACGTATGGTAGACTACCCGTGGCCCGTTGTGTCAGTATACGTTATAGCTAGCTATGGAGTAGTAAGTATACATAGTTACTGTATGATGTGTATATAATTTATTAATGTATAAAAGTGCAAGTGAGTACATAAAATTTATGTATGAACGCGCCAAAATTGAATGCACGCACGCACGAAAACAAACGTGGCGACCAGTAAAAACAATACGCTATATCGATCGCACAGAAAATTAAATGCATGCGCGTCCGAATAAAAAACATGGTAACCAGTATAAAAGTACGGAATACATTGGATAATAAATATTTTAACATAATTGACTTAAGACTAAATGAAAAATCATTTATGTAAAAATGGTGTCATCGCTGAAAAAAAAAATAAAAAAAGAAACGAAAAGACAAAAAAAAACATACAAGAATGGAGTGCGCATTGAATAGTTTTGCCCTTGTTGTGTGTGTGTGTGTTTGTGTGTAAACAACCTTAAAAATATCAGAAAATAATAATTAACTGATTAATTAATATTTAACGATGAAACTTTTTTTCAAAGAAACTCTTAAAAAAGAAATTAAAAGTTTCCTCACAGACGTTGTGAATTGTTTCTACGCATTTTAAAAATGTTTGGAACTTATGACCCCACCTAATCCTGTTTCCTTTTTCTGCCATCGACACAAAACTTGAGAAAATGCTAAAAATTACATGTCTTGCTACGCCGCCAAGAATCGGGGTCTCATTTTACATAAAATTTACAAAGGAAATGAATCCACCACTCTAAAATGATTAAAAAAACAAATCTTTATATATATATATATATATATATATATATATATATATATATATATATATATATATATATTGAACACGTGGTTCTATGGGGAAAAGAGTTGCTAGTAAATTTAAATGCATATAAAATCAGGTTTCTATCTTTCCATTATCAACCGTCTGATCTCTGTCTGGCATCATTTGAAATGAATGATTCTCGTATTGGGAAGACTCCATGTTTTAACAAGCTTCTGCGTTCGACCTTTACTCCTAATCTGATATGAAGCACGTATGTCAAATCCGTTGTCAAGGTCGTATGAAAACTGGTTGGATCATTTTACCGCCACAGTAGATATCTAACTACCTATGCAATGCTCTGTCTGTATAAGAGGCAAGTACGTTTAAAAATGTAGTGCTGTTAAAAAATGTGGGCAGGAGATGCTGGGAACGTACAATTTCATTTTAAAAGTACACTTTACAACTGTCGAACAGAGCGTGTGTAATATTCCTTAGCTCAAGAAACCATCTTTCTAGCGATATTAATTTATATGTTACGCTACATTTTTGGATGTAATAAATATTGTAAAATTGTAAATTGTTCATTAGTTCGTATTCGACCGATGAATTGAACTTTAAGGGCTACGTTCACACGTGCACAGGAAACCCGCCTCGGTGTCAGAAAGTATGCACTTAAATGTCACTCCAATTTCCTGTGGCTAGAAGACGATGTGGCGTCAACTAGCTCTATAAAGAAGGGAGCAAGAGATTCACGTCAGTAAGTTTGGAAGCCTTGGAGTGAATAGCACATGTAAATAATGGCACAGGAGTGAATTATACACTAAAAGGCCAATATGTGTAGCGAAGAATGCCCTTTTCCGCAAGTAGAAAGGTAAGAGACATTAAATGAGAAAAGAGATGGTAAAGTCAAACCGACGTAAGAGATAGGAGGGCAGGTAAAGCCGAGCAAGGGAGAGAGAGAAAGAGCGAGAGAGATAGAGAGAGAGAAAAGAGAGAGAGAGAGAAAGAGAGAGAAAGGGGGGAGAGGAATAGAAAAGGAATTAGAGAGAGAAAAAAGTTGGAAAAAACAGGATGATCTATTATATATGTGACAGTGACTGTGTCTGTGTGTGCGTCTGGGTGTCTCTGTGTAGATTTTCAACGAAATCACTCTGTCAGTTTTCAGTCTACAGACTCGACATTTCATAGACAGGTGGGGAGATTTGGGAAAACCTTTTAATCTATTTTCGGCCAAAAAGTTGGCTGTTAAAGGGTCAAAGTTCAACGATTTGACCTTTGAGAACTCGACCAATCTCCTCTGCAATTTTGGGTCTAAACACTTTAAATTTTGGATATACGTTCCTTGGACATGGATCTAACTTAATAACTTAGTTTGAGCCTACGCCAATAAATATTAAAGGGTCATAATAGGGATCAAATTTAAAAAAAAAAATTGACCGCTTTTTTTTTTGCTCAACGTATACCTCCAAATACCAGGGCAGCGTCGGGCTGAAATGCTAGTATAAAAATAAAAGCAATATGTGAGTACCACTATGTTATATATATGTGTGTCTGATCTATATTGAACAGGCAGTGAAAGTAAAATCAATACGTAACAAGACCGATATTAGCGGGCTCTCGTGTAATGAATAAATGCGTGAATGTCTGATTGACATGAAATTCTTAAAGATAAACCAAAATGACCGAAAAATGGGCTGAAATGACTTAAATAAATAAAAAGTAAATGACTGAGAATGACTTTAATGAACTAAAGGATGAATTAAATGATGTTAAGAATGACTTGAATGCTTAAAAATAACTGGAATCCTACAAAACAACTTGAATGATCTAGAAAATGACTTGAATAGCTTGGAGACTGACTGGATGTAAATAGGATGATAATTTTACATTAAATTAATAAAGAAAAGTCATCCCCCACTTTAAATCACAAAGTTACAAACATAACTATAGCCAGTATTAAGAACAGATACTACACTTTGATCTTGACCAAAAGGCCAAGAAAATGGTATTTATTTGCTCCCCCACTGAGCAAATTAGGCACAAGGCAGATTTTTTAATCTGAGGAATGAAGGAAAAATGAGGAGCAACTCCCCGATGTGTAGGGGAGCTGGATAATGATAATTTGTATGAAGGGTTTCCCCTACATTGACCAAGGTCTTATATGTGAGGTTTCCCCCACTTATGGTCTTTGCTTGCAGTATCTGCCGGAACAGATACTACACATTGATCTTGGCCAAAAGGCCAAGAAAAGGGATATTTATTTGCTCCCCCACCGAGCAAATTAGGCACCAGGCCGATTTTTAATGTGAAGAGTGAAGGGAAAATAGAGTACTAACTCCATGGGGAGAAGGGGAGCAAGATATTGACAATAGGTATGAAGGGTTGCCCTTATATTGACCAAGTTCTTATATCTGGGGTTGCCCCCACATATGGTTTTTGCTTGCAGTATACCCCGGAACAAATACTACACTTTGATCTTGGCCAAAAGACCAGAAAATGGGATTTATTTGGTCACCCACCGAGCAAATTAGGAAAAGGGAAGATTGTTAATGTGAGGAGTGAAGAGAAAATGGGGACAAGCTCCCCGGGGAGTAGAAGAGCTTGATATTAACAACTGCTTTGAAGGATTGGCCCTACATTACCAAGGTATTATATGTGGGGTTGCTCCGACATATGGTCTTTACTTGCAGTATCTGCCGGAACATACATTACACTTTGATCTTGGCCAAAACGCCCAAAAAAGGGTATTTATTTGCTACCCCACCGAGCAAATTAAGCACACGGCCGATGTTTAAAGTGAGGAGTGAAGGGGAAATGGGGACCAACTCCCGGAGAGTAGGAAATCTGGATAGTGGCAATTGGTATGAAGGGTTGCCCTACATTGACCAAGGTCTTATATGTGGCGTCGCATCCACATACGGTATTGGCTTGGAGTATCTGCCGGACAGATACTACACTTTGATCTTGGCCAAAAGGCCAAGAAAAGGGAATTTATTTGCTCCCCCACCGAGCAAATTAGGCAAAAGGCCGATTTTTAACGTGAGGAGTGAAGGGGAAATGTGGACCGTGTCCCCGGGGAGTAGAGGAGCTGCATAGTGACAATAAGTATAAAGGTTTTCCTTACATTGACTAAGGTCTTATATGTGGGGTTGCTGGAAAGATACTACTATTTGATCATTGCCAAAAAGGCCAAGACATGGGTATTTATTTGCTCTCCCACCGAGCAAAGAAGGAGCAAGGCCGATTTTTAATGTGAGGAGTGAAGGGGAAATGGGAACCAAATCCCCGGGGAGTAGGGGAGCTGGATAGTGACTATTTGTATGAAGGGTTTCCTCTACATTGACCAAGGTCTTATATGTGAGATTTCCCCCACATATGGTCTTTGCTTGCAGTATCTGCCGGAACAGATACTACACATTGATCTTGGTCAAAAGGCCAAGAAAAGGGGTATTTATTTGCTCCTCCACCGAGCACATTAGGCAAACGGCAGATTTTTAATGTGAGAAGTGAAGAGAAAATGGGGACAAGCTCCCCGGGGAGTAGGGGAGCTTTATATTGACAATTGGTATTAAGTGTTTGCCCTACATTGACCAAGGTCTTATATGTAGGGTTGCCCCGACATATGGTCTTTACTTGCAGTATCTACCGGAACAGATACTATACTTTGATCTTGTTTATATATTTTATTGCTTTTAAAATTTTGTAAATACAATTAAGTAAAAAAACAAAAAAACAAAAGATTTTCAAACAACAAAATTAAGCACAAGGCCCTACAAGAAATTGGGGAGGGGAAGGGTTCAGGGTCTTTGTGACTAAAGTGATTAAAAAGTAATAAATGTAGACTTTGGAGTCTTACTCTTGACTGGCAACATTTACCAAAATACCTCATTCACTCTATGGATCTTAAACTAACTAATAAATCCCCAGCGTTTAAGAATCAAAACCATATTTACAATTTATAAACAGTTGTTTGTGTGTTTGTGTATGCATTTTTTTTTTATATATATTAATTTTGTGTGTGTGTGTGTGCATGTGTGAAAAAATAAAATTCAATTTCATTGGTAAATAAAAAAGTTTTTGAATCAAGAAAAGGATTGTTCGTGGAGAGGGGAAAAACTAATTAAAAGTGTTCATATCAAAAACAAAAAATAAATCCTACTGGGTTGTTAATGAGACCACCCTGTACTAATCTAGGTGACTAGACCCCCACTTTTTTCCGGGGAACCGAAAACAAGCAGGGCGATCCCTAATGGGGATTGGGGAAAATATCTTAATGGCAGTGGGAGAAAACAAAGCAACGGGTGGAGGGGGTTAGAAGGTGACCTCTGAGTAGGGGAGTGACTGGGGACGTTGAAAAAGCAAGGATGTGGCACAAAGGGGATGGGCATACTCAGAGGTTCTCTAGTACCAAAAAATAAAATCAGGAACAGGATCTCATTTATACCACCAGTCAAGAATCTTCTTAAGTTTTTCTTAGCTAGAACCTAAGCGGGATGGGTTCCGAAGGCCCCAGCACCGCCCGTGCCATGCTTAAGGAGGGAACACGTATTGAAACTTGGCTCCTCGACGGATGCACAAACATGTGCTGTGCACCCACGTCTTGTCAAATTCCACTCTAGGCAACCTCCTCCAATCGCATATGATCTTTACTTTAAGCAGATGTTTAAAGTAAACGATCAGATCCCGATCCGGAACAGATGCCCCTTCGCGGACCAACTTGAGGCGCGTGATCCAAATCACCATGCGCGCTACTGCCAGGATCGCCAGGACAACCATTCTTTCCTCCCTGGGGAACGGCGGCTCCATGTTGTACACAAAAAAACCTTCGTCGAGATCGAGCGGACATTCGGCATTGATGCGAGCCGTTACCCCCTCGACGTACTCCAATAAGGGCTGGATCCGGCTGCAACTAAAAAACGCGTGCCCGATCGTTTCGGGCTCGCGTTCGTCACAGCACGGACAGAAGCCGCTCGTATTTTCTTTACACCGGCAGAGTTCGTCGGGAAGGGGCAGCGCGCTACGGACCAGTCGCCAGGTGAGGGAAAATTCCGAGTTGTTCAGAATCTCCCGTCCCGGCGCCCAACTCCAATGAGAATGGACAACCTCCATCGACCATCTACTCCGCCTACAAAGTGGATCCTTCGCGGTCCCCTCCACTAGCTCCCGATATAGTTTCTTTCTTGGCTGATCGAGGACACTGGTCCCCGGCAAGTCTCTAACAGCGGTCCGGCATTCGGAGAAGAACTTAGACTCCCCCCTCGGTCTACGACGACCTTCTACCGAGGGGTTGGGTTTGAGATTGGGAAACGAGTTCTCAACCACAGGGACCCAAGGAGCGTCTTCTTCAAGCGAACGACCCAGGAAAACCAATCTCTCGGCATTTCTATGACACAAGAGACTGGGCTGACCCAGCCCTCCTTGGCCAAAAGGTCAAGAAAATCTTAAAAATCTAAGAACAGCATGTGTCAAGAACAAACCTTTGATCTTGACCAAAAAGGCCAAGCACAAAAGTGTTACGGACAGACCGACAGACCGACCGACCCACGGACCGACGGAGTGACTTATAGACCTGTTTTCACGCGACTAAAAATACATGTTTAGATAAAGGGGTTCATTCATAAGCGAAAAATATAGAAGAATTAAGAAAAAAATAAAATACGCGTACACAATAGGGCTGGGAGAAAAGAAGGGATTAAATGAATTAAAAACATCCATATTTCATGAGAAAAAAAAACAAAATAGAAAAACAAAAAGCCCTAAGTTATTGAAGAAAAAAAGAGAAAAACATTTTTGACATGAGATACAAAACACTGACTTCTGTTTCGATATCAATTTTCATTTAACTTTTCGAAACGATGTGAATACATCTGTCGTCTCCATTACTGTGTATTACGTAGCAAGGTTAACAATAATTTTACATCATGGTTGTTTGATTTATATTGTAGGATATTGTGTGTAAATATCTGAAAAATGAAGCGTAAGTAAATTTTCGTGTATGTTGAGTACTTCTTCAGAGTCGATGCGGTTTTAAATATATCAACAACAAGTATCCACCTTGTACCGAATTCAGAAATGACTTTTTTTTACTTTTTACCCATACTTCTCGTCTCGATTCTCTGTAGACTTCTTTGCTTCGTTTTTTATTTGTGTTTGTTGTTTCCATATTATTACATCTTATTCACGGAATTCGACATTTAGAAAATGTTTTTTTCTCATTTTAAAAGTTAAAAAAGAACGAATATTTCTGAGATACGTCACTCAAATTATGTTTCTCGCGAACACTATACAATCTCATGCATACATGTGACAGACAAAAATAACTGCAAAATAAAATGGTGACAGACAAACGAATATACTGTTTTTGTTTAATTATTCAGACTATGGTTCTCATTTTTAATTTTGTTGTTGCCAGTTTCTGTCCGATGGAACCAGCGTTTATTCTCGCTATCAGGAATCTGCAGGGAATTTTAAACAAACCAGTTAATATTACTATCCTTAATTAGGTTTTCCGAGACTTTTACGCTTTGTTATGAGAATACCATTTAAACTAAAAACACAAAGTGGAATAATCGAAACAATACAAATAATCATACATTTTAAATTTTGTAAATAATGTTATGTTCGAATTTAAATCATGAGAGAATATTGCAATGACCATTTAATAGTCATAAGATCGTCATAAGACTATACAATGCGATTTTAAACAAAGGTTACGTTACAAACATATTGTTATTTAAAAGGTAAGTGTTACAGACCAACTGAAGTACAAAATTGACGGACAGGGGTAGTTTCGCTTAGTGATGTCGATATGTTTACCTCTGAGCATTCACGAGATCCAATCTATCAAACTGATGTATGACAGTAAAGAATTAGAACCTTTTTATAGAAGTGCCTGCGCTCATCTAAAGGGAACATGTTTGTTTTAAGATGTTTGAAAATGTTTTGTTTTAGACTAGTTTTCAATTAGATATTCAGCGGAAATTAATTAATTTTTTTTTATTTTCAAGATATAAAAAGGGAATAGCGGTTAATTTGTTGTTTTCTTTAATTAAACCTTGTACCAAAACAAGGTATCGTTTTTCTATTTTTTATTAGGAGACTCGTGCCCTCATCATTTCCCACGAAATTGCTTGTTTCGTCACATTTGTGAACACATCTGTGTGCTGAACTTCAGCCCTATTTAAAGTAAAAAAAAAGAAGATTCTCAAATCCATGAAAGAAATCTGCAGTGAAATGAGGGAAATACCATTTGAAACATAAAAAAACAAAGAACTTATATTTAAAACATAAACTATACAAACTAATTAATATGCAATGTTAAGCTTAAGCAAGACAACAACAAAAGTAAACAAATTAACAGTAAACAAGTTAACAAATTCCTAATGAACCGCCCCCTTAAGGAAACACTTCATCAAATCTCCACACTAACGTAATGTACTTGCAATAACCCTAATCCCTGAGTGGCTTCCGGGCCTTGATAAGTGGTGATCACTGTGTAAAACATGTAATTTTACACTTAAGCAGAATATAAATACTATTTCCAAATTAAGCAGAAAAAGAATGTCCTATTCAAATTAGAACAGACATGTAAGTGATATTTCAAAGTTAAGAAAGAGTGAAGTAAAAGTACAGATATAATTATATTTACATCCTTACGCAAGACTGACAGATTGCAATTTTATTTTGAACTTCAACATAACAATCACATAATTATTCTATTAAAACGTAAGCCAAGCAGATAAATATAAATTTTGTTTACAATTAAATCACTTACATGTTTCTGTTAATAAAGTAGCGATTCCTGTTACATTAAAAATCTGATGCCAAGAATATTGCATATAACGGATTATATAATAATAATATAAGGATAACTTTAAATGATTTTTTGTGTGTGGGGGGGGCATCGATTGCGTTTATGACTAAACCGTTCACCCGTTTGTGATTCGCTAACCACAAACGTGTGAACGGTTTAGTTATAAACGCAATTAAATCTAAATTCATGATGTTTTGTTCGTTGGTGTAATGAAAACAGGACAAAAGATTCCATCTAGTAATCAATTAAAAATCTTACTACTCCTCTACTTAGCAAGCGGAAATGTACAGTTTTTATAGCTTGGATTATCAAAAGATGACATAATCCATATTAACAACATTCTCTCCCACCAAATTTCTTAACGATAGGGACGAAAGTGCAAGTTTGTCTGTGGATTCTAAAATACCTCACTCCGAAATATTTCCTTTTCAAAGGGGCAGCCCGTTTCGCGTCAGAGTCAATCTCTTGATAATAAAATTTTCTGAGCTCCCGGTATCGGGCAGAGTATTCGTAGATCTCTCGTTAACTTTTACAATAGTTTTTGAAAGGCAGTCAAGGGAGGCGTCTAAAATTGAAGATGTATTTTTACGAGTGGCTTTCTCTAGGGTTTTAGAAGCCTTGCATATTTTTGAAAAATAACCATGTTTTCAACATTTATGACAACGAGTAACTCTGGCAGAGCATGAAACTCGTAAATGTTTAGATAAGCTGCAAAAATAGCAGGTTGCCCTTTTTAAAGCGGCAGTGATCGATTGTTCTTGAAGCTTCGTCGGATTATCGTCATGAGAGAGGTGGGTAGAAAGAAAAGATAGGTTTAGCGCGGCACCCACTATCTCTGGCTGTAAATAAGAACTAAACTGCTGCATAGCACATTAGAAAGTATAGACTTGCTCGTACGCTATTCTAAGTGTAGGTGTCTTATTCTTAAGAAGACGTTGTCTTACCTGAACGTTACGTAAGCCGTTAATGAAGGCGCCCAAAATGTGTTGCTCTTTGGCCTCCAAGACCGTCACTGGGCAGAAGTTGCAATTTCTGCCCACTGTCCGAAGTCTTATAAGGAAATGGTCCAATGTCCCGGCTGGTTCTTGTCGGCAAATAATTGTCTAGGAAATATCTCATTTTTGGGTTTTATGCATATAGCGTTCAGCACATCGATTGCTTTTTCGGAGGTAATGCAATCCGAGAAAATGTTGTTGACCGTGTGAGGCAAGTAGTTGATTAGGAGTGCACGCTTATTGATGGAACATTCCGATCTTATGAATATAGAACCTCGATGAAATTAGTAAATATCTCCCGCCAATGTTTCCAGCAGTTTTAGGCTTAATCCTTTTCCGGACCTGTGGTAAATCGCTCCAATCGCATAAATTGTTCCATTCTTAATTGAGTAAATTGCAATAAAAACAGAACAAACATTTCTATGCAGTAATCTTTTATTCCATTAAAAATCTTACTACTTGACAAGCGGAAATGTACAGCTTTTATAGCTTGGATTATCAAAGAGGGGATAATGCATATTCACAACAGTTGCTTTCAATAGAGAATCTGAAAATCGTACTGTATCATCCCCGAACTAATGGTTAATCACAGGTATTTGTCGATACTTTAAAAAGAGCCCAAAATTACGAGTTGATATTTTCATAAAAAATAATTCAGCATTTTTTAAAAACTGTATAAAATTACTTTATATACGCACTATTTTATGTTCCTAGCGGAAGCTACGTTTGCAAGAAAAATGAAATCTATTCTGACAGATTGTTACCGACATATTAGAAACCGGAACCAAGAATAAATGTTGAGTACGGAAGTTTAAAATCGGATAGGTGTTTGTGATTTCGAATATGTTTGTATAATCGGAATTATGGATAAAGAAAATTGAGAATTTACCCACAATATATATTTAGACTAAATAAATGGAAGATGTTTGCAATGCTTTAGAGGACAATACTAAAAGTCATTGTGTTTGATATATTCGAATTACGGACACCACAAATAGTTCCTCAACACCAAAACATTACTAAATAAAAATAGTTTCTCAAAACTAAAACATTTCTAAATAAAAAAAAACATGATGGAAGCCAATCCGAAGATAAAATGCTATTCACTCTAAACGACACAACGTTAAAAGGCGGAATGTTATGTTATAAGTCGAGTAGTTATTTCTGGAATGAATGAATTCACCCAAACGTATTAAATACATTTATGACTCAACATCGTGACAGTTCTATATTACAGTTACTGACACAAAATCGCAATACTACTTTCTGTATTTTATTGTTTAAATATACTTTTGTCAATTTAACTTCTACTTTTTATTATTACTGTTCAACCGGGGCTACCCCACTACGTAAATATTTCGAGCTTGTTAGAGATTAAATAAAATATAAACCATTACTAAAACGCCCCTAGTATAAATAATTTTAGAACTAAAATAAATCTCAACGAATCTTTACAATTAAAAGGATGGATATTAATTAGAAGGAAGATTGACACCAGATAAAACCTGTATAATGACGAAAACAGTTGATTTTTTAAAGCAATATTATTTTATGCTTAAAATACATTAATATTATCATCCTTGAAGTAGAATAGGATTTTGTATGCCAACTAGCAATTTAAAAAGTAGGTGACTTCAATCAAATGGGATTTAAACTGTCAGATTCGATATGTAAAAAAATCACTGGGTTTGCAACGAATACTGGTGACACCAAGTTGATTGATAACATTTATCAAAATGGGTGAAGAGTGTATTATGATGATTAGAAATTGTGAGGGATCACACTGTCCAGATGATAATAATAAAGTTGTTACTAACAAGCTAAAGATAGTTTATGTAAGTAAAAATAATTCTAAATAAGCAGAAATTACTATAAACTAGAAAACCTTAGCATTAGCATGAGTAAATTCAATCTGTTATTATCAGAGACCATGCATATATACAAGTAAAACAACAGTAATAATAATAATTGTTAAATTCTACAACGAAATTGTGTCGACGTTTCCTTCAATAGGAACATTTATTTACATTTAATGAAATTATATGTAAATAATGGACTCGTTGCCTCATTTATGAAAAATGCGGCTCACAGCTCAATAAATATTTTTTCCTTGCAAAATAAATTGTTCTTAAGATAGGGAAACAAGAGAGTGGTTCACAGGCGAGCAGTTCGAAAATAGACGCTGTGTTTATGGAAGCTACGTTTAGGTTTAGAAAATATAAAGATTTGGGGAACTTATTGATAATGGATTCAGATAGATGAGTGCTTTACGTGAGAGTTGGCAAGTGAGGACAATGGATTTGAGCTCAGACGAACACTTGCTGGGAAATTACTGATAGACGAGAGACAGGTTCGCAATGTCTCTTCTGTAGAAAACAAATTGTACGAGAGAAAAGGGCATCCTCTAAAAGGCTACGAAGTCTGTTTGAACTAGGTCATGACAAAATAAGGTGCTTCTAGCACCTGCTGTGGAAACAGCACAGATGTAGAAACAGGACTCGATTCTAGGACGCACTTAGCTCGTATGCATGTAAAAAAATCATTATCAGCGAATGAATGCTCCAACCATTTTTCTACGACAAAGGTTTTGATGTTCGTATTCCATTACCTATCAGGAGTAAAGATCAGATCCAGAAGCTTGTTAAAACATGGAGCCTCCCCAAGACGAGAGTCATTAATTCTAATTGATTCTTGACTGGAGTCAGAGTTTTGAGGATTCAAAGATAGAAATATGGTTTTAGATGCATTAAAAGTAATTTACAGCTATTCCGTAGCTTGAGATATTATGGAGAAGACTTTTATGCCATACCCTGTCAAAAGCCTTTGATATGTTAAGAGCAATTGCCCTAAACTTACGTTTTGTATTTGAACGTTTATATCACGGAGAATACCTATCTTAATATAACTTTCCAGGCGCGACCACACGTATCTCTCACCCTGGACATTTAAAAATTACCGTTGATAATACCGAACGGGGTTTGTTTCTCAAAGTGAAATCATGCAACGAAGGATAAATAAGTGGAAAAAAGTGTCTATTCTGATGGAGGCCTTATTACATCGGGAAGTATTTTGATTTATAAATAAAAAACTGTTTGTCTAAATTTTGAAATAATATCCGTAGAATTGGCTTACTAAACTTACATTTTGAATTTGCACTTAAACAACGCTTATATCACAGAGAAGCATATCTTCATAATACTAGTAATTTTTTTATAAAATATAACACGATTGTCACTATTTCCAACATGATGCATACATTCATATATCAATTTTCTTCTGTAATTCTTGGATTTTCTTTAGTGTAGAGTCAACTTTAATACTGCTTTATTACTCTTTCTGATTGAAATTTTTCTCGCAATATACCAATGCACATAGTTCAAATTGGCAGGTAGACGTGCGTTGTAGCGAGGTCAGAAACAACGAAATGTGTTTCCTTAGTAAATTATTCCTTGTGAAGCGGACAAGCAGAAAGCTCTCAGTGTAGAAAATGGATTGATAGTTTTTTGTTTATTCTTATTAATCTTACACATTCTAGAATTGATAGAACTTGCCCATTATTTATACTTAAAGATATGTATATCGCGTTGTAGCTTAAAATCGATTCCCGTCGTTTTTAAAGACAGTTTACCATTGATTTTGTAAAAATCTTAAGTTGAAATGCGCCAGAGTAAATAA
Organism: Euprymna scolopes; assembly: GCF_053919585.1. NCBI lineage: Eukaryota > Metazoa > Mollusca > Cephalopoda > Sepiida > Sepiolidae > Euprymna > Euprymna scolopes. The sequence continues at coordinate 88,018,136 of NC_136503.1, read as the reverse complement.
CCTTTCTAGTTTACTAGCACAAAGTGCAAACTTTAATAACCTCTAATTACACGAAAAGCCGATGGTAAATAAGTTTAATTTGGGCTATATAAAATTGAACAATTATAAAGACATCATTTTTTTAACCATTATATGATGGTAAAAAATTGTAACAGTACGAGGTTCGACTCTCCAGCTTTAGCTGGTGAAACTGTTTTGCCATTTAAACACTGACCTGATGATTACAAGGAATCACCATATTATAACATGTAGTATGTAACATAATATCTATTGATCTGATTCTCTGGCCTGATTTATTTTATGCCTCTAAAAATGGGTATGCATACAATCAACATGGGTACGCATAAAATCAACAAATAATATTGAACATTCTGCTTAAACAATTAATATGGAATATATGCTTTATCAATTAATATAAAAGCTTGCCTATTTTGAGCACGAAAAACATAATTGACTAGATTATTCCATATTACATGCTTTATAATCGCATGTTTTAGTTGACAAGCTGGTATCATAAGCAGTTGGCATACAAACACTTGCTAAACTTCCAAGCTTTGAGCAATGCCGTTATTTTACAAGGTCTCCAGGGAGATTGTTATTTCTAATTCTACCACTCTGAAGAAGACATAGAACAGCTCCTCACATTCTAGTGTATTATAAAACTTTATATAATGTAAATTTCTGTGTATATTCGAAAATTCATTTATTTATTGCGGACTATTATATACGGTATAATCGCGTTGACACACCGGTTCTCGTCAGATCACCGAAGTTTAACAACCTTGAGCCTGGTTACTATCAGATGGGTGACCATTTGGGAATTCTAGGCGCTGTATGTGCTCTCGGCATTTGTTTCCAGTCGTCCTGTACTTTAATTGCCACTGGTATTTAATAATGTTGTCTCAGGAGAGGTGTGGTCGGAGATTGCACACCTCCTGCCACAAAAATTTCACGTGCAAGCAATCCTTCCTCGGTATCCATAGTCTGCCCAAGACTGAAGGAGCCTTCTCCTTTTTATTATTGCGGACTTTTATCCTCGTCAATTTCACTTGCTGTTACATGACGTTTTGGCCAACTATTCCTCTGGCCTTTGTCAGGTGGAAAAATTTACTGCGTCTAAAACCAAACTTCCATCAAGCCTCTGACTCTTGTGTAGCATCCTATCCCGTCACGGTTACTACCTGACGAGGGCCAGAGGAATAGTTGTCCGAAACGCCGTGAAACAACAGCTAAAAAGGTTAGAATAGAACGATATTGCTCGCAATAAATAAAAGAATAAATAATAGTCATCTCAATAATGAAATCCAATTAATTAAATAATATATATATATGTGTATTCTTATAATTTTCTATATTCTATTTCCTTTTTTTATTTAAATACCCTTTCTTGTTTATTTGATACAAGTTTCCCGATTCTTAACTCTCTTAGCTGCGCATTACTTCTGCCAATTCAATTAATTTTGTCACCTGACAATCTACCCGAGAATCGATTAAAAATAGTATCTGAATTTCCATTTTTTCTCGCTTCCATTTTAGCCGAACATGACATGGGCAATCACCTCAGGGATTTAAAGAGACGGAAAAAACTGTAGTTGAAAGTTCCAAATTCCAAATACTTGAAGATCAAGAAATGATTAGCCTCAAGTGAAAAAAGTGGGGAAGCGTACAACGAGAGAGGCCTCAAAATAAGAAGAGTAAAATACAGGTAGCAAAAGGAATCAGCAAGAAATAAGTGATCGTGAATGGAAGTCGGAAGAGATTGTGTGCGTCTAAAACTTTAGTGAAATCATAATGATTCTATTCAGGGTAGAATTATACCAGTATATAACAGTGATCAGAAAATAGTTGCGGTAAAGTTGCGAAATATTTCCATGAATCATTGAGAGAATTATTACTATATCGAATGTAAACATAGGAGGTGTTTGCAATACGTTTCCAGACTTCTTTTTGTAATTGCATTTAAATTGTCGTAAATGCTGTAGAATTATCTATGTTATTGCTGTACATCTTATGAGATGATTGTTTTTTTTTTTATTTCAAATGAACAGTGTCAGGAGGAATTGAAATACATCTTACTAAAATCTGATTAATTAGTGAAGTTCTAATATGCAATCTGGGCATAAGGACATAGTAGAAGAAGGATATACAATAAAATTGAATTTTAAAAAAATGCTACAAGAACGTATGGAATGTTTCAGACTGGTTTTGGACTATCTTGCATGAGTCAGGCATCAGCCCTTGAGCGACATAAGAAATTCAAGGCAGGTGAGTACAGTGTGAGAATTAATGACAAGTGTGGAAGGTGTAAGGAAGGCAGAATACCAGAGTTGATTGGCCAAATAAAAAATTATATAGATAAAAACCGTCGGGTGTTTATATACAAGTGCACGGTTTGAAGTCTTGAGAAACTGAAGATGCGGAAGGTTTGCGCAAAGTTTGAGCCAAGACTTTTCAGAGAAGACTAGAAAGACGTTGCCATCATAACTGATCAATTAAGATTCCCCAGTTCTTGCTACATAGGTGACCTGCAATAAAAGCTTGAGCTATTGCTATGACTCAGAGACCAGGAAACAGAGTTTCCAGTGAAAGCTGGCTCTTCCAGGCACAAAGGCGAAGCAGCACAAATATCTCAGGAAAATTATGATGATGGTTTTTTGACAGCAAGAAAATGAGCCACATGCACTTGGTTTCTTAAAGACAGACCGTCAACAAGAAATATTTATTATCTAAAATTTATATCTATATTTATTATTTATGTCTGTATTTATTATTTATATCTATGTTAAGTAGGTATATATTTACATTTTGCCTAGCGATGGCGTGGAAATATCTGAATTAGAACTTATGCGCGGCTAATACCGTACTGGCGTGATGTGCCCACGTCATATAACTAGGTTATAGAAAAAAACCCATGCTTATAACCTGTGCTACTCACCACTATTCCTAGAGCTAGTGATTCGAATTTTGGTTTTAAAAGCAAGTCTATCGTCCGGCGTTTACACTCATTTTGCGATGAGCGACTGATCACAGACACCTAGTGTTTGGCCTTGTTTTATGACTAGAACGATGAATGACGTAATTTATCCAGATTTGTTCTTTCATTGTTGTTCCTTCTATCTAATGAACTGAACAACTCGCTTACTACTCACGCCCATGCAACTAGTTTGGGCATCTCTTGTTTTACTGGTTGAGGATACAGTAATGACGGTTGTCTGGTTGCTGTTTTTGACTGGCAAAACAGGAGTTCTATATAACACTCTATATTTGTCTTTTGTCGCTTTAATGTTCACTACTCAGACTGGTGTTTACAGTCAAATCGATCAGATCTTTCAGGTGAAATTTGTCTTAAAATTTCTGTCCCATTACTGTCACAAATTGTCACATTTACTATACGTTTTCATATAATGATCTCCAACCATATTAACTTGATCTTTTTCTCACTTCTGTTCCTGAATCATGTTCTATTTTCTCTTCTCCTTCATTTGGTTCTTTTGATCATGCTTTATGTTTATGCTGAGATCGATTAGGCTCAGTTCGAGCTGTAACATGACATGAGGGAAAGATTTGTTGAGACTTCCCGGAGACCTAAGAAAGATCGGGTAAATATGCCAAGATTGTCTAATTGAATCCCGGACAACGGTGGATATCAAAATACTTGAATTAAAATATATAGATATATATTTTGTTTTATTGTCAAAGTCAGATATATATTTTATTGTTTGAAAAGCCCGATATATATATATATATTGTTGTTTGAAAAACAAATTACAGGAAATTTTAGAATAAGGGACGATGAGAGTCGTTTGGCCTGAAGAACACCGGCCCAGGTGTTCTGAGTTCTTGGCAAGGAAAATTGACAAGGATTGAGCCCGAGGTCTTGTGAAATTGATTTCATTTTGGTCTCAGATTTACAGAATTCTGGGCTATGGCGGAATTGCATACACGAAATTCGGATCTGGAGTTCCCCTAGATACGTATCTTGTTCTGATTGGTTGGGTGGACCGTCCACCCTAACCCGGATTTTACTATAAGGGCCAATACTGGCTGGAAAATAGACAGATTGCGCCGAAATCTCGAGAAGAAATTAGCTCCCCCAAACGCTCCACGACCCCCCTCTCTATCCGCCTGAGTGCCATCCACGAAGAAGAGAGATGTGTTAATTTAAAATGTTTAAGAACTGAACGTGTATATATATATATATATATATATATATATATATACATACATATATATATATATACATATATATATATATATATATATATATAAAGATTAATGTAGCATGTGGTCTTCAGAATTGTCTGATATATTCCCTACATCTTTTGTTCCATCTCATTAGGCTTGTTGCTCTAGAGGTCTATATCAATATCTTTTTTTAATAACCAATTGTAATATAACTTTCTATTGCATTAGTTTCTTCTTAAGGACTGTAGAATTCTAGATTTCTCTTCTTTTTACTGTTTTAATTCTAATTCTGCCCACAGCCTTGACCTTTTCAATATTTAGGTTTATAGGCAGCTCATATTTTGCAATAATGTTTCTTCGTTTTGTAAGCTCTTTACATAAAGTAGCTCCATGCCCTGTTCCGAACAAGTTCTATAAAAATCTTTGGTAACACTTTGGGCGACTACTAAATCTCAAGATAATTTTAGAGTCATGTTGATTATCACTATTAAAAAATTCCGACGAAAGAACTGACTGGCTCAATTATCAGCCCACCAGTCTTCCCTCCTCTTCGCTAAATTTGTGAGCCAAATCAATCACAAATTAGTTAAAATTCTTGTAAATGTCAAACTGCTTTCCGACTAACAATATTGATTGAAATAAACCCGTTTTATTGGAGATAGAAAACAACCATCTTGATACGCATATATTATGCACTGGATTGGGAAGGAGAAACTAATACTCTAGCTGTTGATATATACAAATCATTTCACAAGGTCTATTATAAAGACTTTCTCCTGAAAATTAAATCATATTGTATGTCTGTACAAATTCTCCACATAATCAGATCCTTCTTAGATTAGAGGAAAACCAAGGTTGTTGTAAATGGCTGTAACTGTAAAATACATATGAATGCAGGTTTGACCTAGTAGTCAATCTTTACACCTTTATTAATCCTTGTATTTATAAATACTTTCCCTGAGAAAACGTTGTCTGAGATAGGTATATTTTCTAATGGTACCATGCTCTATGATAGATATGAGGGTAAACGAATGTCCAGATATCCAAGGCAAAAATACTATAAAATGAGCGTCAGTCAGTAAAGTGGGCCGAAAATTGTTTGCAACATTTAATATTACTAAGGCTAAACGTCGTTCCTTTTACAACTGCAAAAATCCTTCTCAACTAAAAAGAACCATGAGAAATAACACTCTTCCTTGAGAGCCCATCGGCCTAAGATTCACACGCAGTATAAAATAGAACAGATTAATTGAAGACATTGTCAAGGCTGCTGCAAAAGTGAACTGTCTCCCGTGCCAGAAAATTACTCACACCAAGGAGTAGCCTATATTTTTACACAACAACAATTCGCTCATGCATGGAGTTTTCTTGCCCCAACGAGGTTGGTGCATCTATCGATTTTAGACATGGTCCAAAAAGAATCTCAGATCTAATATATCCCGCACTGTTTACCAAGCTCTAAGCTCTGTCCTATCTCTAAGCTATGTTGCATCTATTTTACAAATACTTTAATGGAATGTTTTCAGATAAACTCATAGAACTAGAGCCGCATCGATTTGCAACCCCCTACTGTAAAATATCCGTAAAATATTACCGTTTGGGATCCCTAAATATTAGAAAGCCTTCTACTGTAAGAGTTTCTCTCCTCCGATTAATATACTTTGGAATTCCCTCTCTTTTTCCTGCTTCCTCGACTGTACTTAACTGCAATAGCTTAAATGTAATGTAAACAGAATTATATCTGCTTAACTCCCCACAGATGTCTGTTACACATGAGCTAAAATAGCAGCCCGTTAAGTTTGTTTAACTTTTCAAATATATAAATTAGTAACTTAGACTCAGAACCACAAAAAAGACAGATGAGTATAACTAATGTTAAATGTAATGTTTCAATAACGATGGCGTCAAATTAATTCTTGCGTGTATGACCAGTTTGAAAATGCAACAAACATACTGATAGACAATAAATGTTGCATAAATGATTGAGCGTAATTAGTACGAGATGCGTCCGTTCAATATATGTGTTTTTCGACAAAATATTTTTAATAAAAAGGTCAGTGTTCGACAGATAACTCATCGTATGAAGATGCGAGGAGGCCTGTTATAAATCAATTCCAGAAAACAACAGAATATCACGAGAAGTTTTTTCTTTTCTTCTACTTTTCTCTTTCTTCTTCGTCTGCTTCCTTTTCGTCTTCTTCGTCTGCTTCTTCTTCTTCTTCTTCTTCTTCTTCTTCTTATTATTATTATTATTATAAGCTGCAGTAGTAGTAGTATTAGTAATAAAATAGCAGCAGCAGTATTATTATTATTATTATTATTAGTAGTAGTAGTAGTAGTAGTAGTAGTGCTATTCTAACACAAAATTCTGAACCAAATTACAAGTCCCTTGTTATCGTAAACTCTGGAAATATTGTATTGCGCTATTAAAATATTTGACTTTACGCTAAATTCTAAATTTTTGGTTGTTTTGAGTATTTATCTTCGAACGTTCTGTAATTAAAATATTTAATATTTCAGTCATATTGTATACTAGCGAGGGGTACCCGGCGTTGTCCGGGTGTTTGTAGGTGTGTGTGTGGTGTTAAATTAAAAAGAAACCGGGGGGGCAGGATCGAAGCCGAAGCCCTGAGGCGAAGTTTGAAAATAAAATCGGCCAGCCAGAATGAAGCATTGTTATAAGCGAATAAGAGAAAGATGCTTGAAAGTCGTCGAGCGTTACGACGACGACGATGACGATGTAAGCATTGTTATAAGCGATGTAAGAAAAGAAAACAACGTTTTAATTAAGCGGTGGGGGGGGGTAATCAAAACATCGAAAAAAACTAACGTAAGGCAAACGAACGATGAAAACAGACAAAAAGGAGCACGTGAAAAATGGCTTAAATAAGCCTGTTTCGATATTAAAATGTTAAAAATCGGTGGGTACCCGGGTGTTTTTGGGTGTCGCCAAGAATAAGCGAAGTAAAAAAAACCCAGGAAAACAAACGTTACGTGAAAAATGGCTTAAATAATACAGGGTTCAATACTTAAATTTAAAAAATCGAAAAAAACCCATCTCAAACCACGATTCGAACCCAAAGCGTTTAGATAATGAGCCAAGGCCTTAACTACTTGGGCTAAACCGACGCATCTGAAATTTGTTCGGTTTTTCAACTATTTAAAGTAAATCAGGTCACGACGTCATGACCTCATCTGACGCATGCGTTGTTGACCCCCCTGTCGAAAATTGTCGATTTGAGGGTGAAAAAGTTAACGTTTTTCTTTCTATCTCTCTCTGTTTGCGTCTCTCTCTCTGTTTGCGTCTCTCTCTCTCTCACTTCGTCTTCCTTACTATAAAGAAAATGGCGTCTGGCTGTTTTTTTTTTTTGTAAAAACTTCGATCGTTAATATATTTTGTAAGCGTATTTTTTTACTTCACATTTTAGGCTTGTTATTTTTCGCTTAACTATCGTATCTAACTATTTTGAATATGCTAATAAATTTAGTAACGTTGTCATAGCGTAGAAGTTCATAGTTTAGCTTGTGTGAGGGTTAATTTTTTTTTTTACCAATAACAAATTTTTTTTAAATTCAGACTGCCAATCGAGCTTGCTGACGTCAAGATCACGTAACATGACTCAGCGGGTTTTAAATACAAGTTGACCCAAAATAAACGGCCCCGTGTATACTTTATGTAGAAGAGTTGGCGCCCGTATTTTTGAGGGCAGTTATAAATCGATTTAAAAACATGTAATGTTTAACATTAAAATATCACTTTTTTTGCCCCTCCACTGCAGAAAATCGATCAGTTGACGCACTTCCGATGGTCCTTTTGGGCTAATCTTCCGATATTTGCCGTCCGGAGGGTGGGTCTTTTATATGATAGTTTGTGAATTTTTGTTGTGTCTGTCGAAAGTTTTTAGCAGACACACAGACATACATACATACATACGTACATTTTCGCTTTTATATATATATAGATTAGTGCGACCGTCGATCGATACCTACATTTCAATCGAAACACAGGAAATCTAGCCTGGAGGGTCCTAATATAGAATACTCTTCTTATTAATAAACAACGAACAATCTATAAATTTCCACTGAGTTAAGCAAAGGTCAGCCCATTATTTTTATTATTGTTCTGTCAGTCATTATTCATTAACTTCTCTCTTATTTTATTTAAGCCTAAATCGTATTCTAGCATCTTGGCATTTATCTGATTTCGGTACTATGTTCAATATAAGCTGTCCCTCCAGCCACCCTTTAGCATTAACAATCAGAGGTCGTTGTCTTACCTTCCCACCAACTCGACGAAATATCGTTTGATAGTTCTTCTTTACATTTTCTCCTATGGGTGTTAGGATCACGTAGACTCATAAAGCATCCCCTATCATAAGGACCCCTACGATTCATGTAGATTATTCATGCTCATTAGGTTCTTAGGATAGAAACAGAAAACCTCCTACTTACAATTCTGCAGTTGCAGCCCGGAATTTCACAAAGTACGTGTTCTATTGATTCGCTCGAACTTTCAAGCTAAGGTCTCTAAAACATCTCGACACAGATCCTCGCAAAATCACCACATGCATACGTCAGAGGAAAACGAAAAATCCGCCAAACACTCGTGTGCAGAAAACAAGAAACGCATACCAGTGTAACCCTTAATTAAATTTTTGCATACAATGTGTGCAATTTTTCTAACATCCCCGCCGGAGTGCTCAAAGAATGCAAAACTTAGTTCATTAATGCATACAGAGTATAAAGTAAGTTGATGCGTTAACTTTTTATCCACACTGTTATTATCAAGCAATCTTGTGTGGCCAATTTATATTATATTTCATATTTGGGACCACAGTTTACTTTTTAAATTTATTACGTAATAGCGGCATTCTATTTCATACCTTCTTTTATCTACCTGATTCTACTTATTTACAGCATTATGCATTATAAACGGTTCACCGCTTTCCCACAAGTTAGTAGCTGGAACCAACCCTCCTTGAGTCATAATGGACAGACAAAATACGTTTTTTCATACTCGGTCTACATACTACAAGCTGGTCCATAGGATAAATAAAAAAAAATTAAAATAAAAACGAAATCAACTCCTTAGAATATAGTGAATTGTCCCCGAAATAGTAAAATATTTTTCTGCCTACATACACATCCATTTCTTAGAAGCCTAAAATATTTACATCTTATGCTGATATTTTTTTAATTCCATTTTCAACCCAACAAGGTACAAGTCTATATAGGGAGTTGAACAGCAAGATGTCTATTCACATTACATTTGAACTTATGTATGTCAGTACAGTTGGGAAACCGCAAACCCGGAAAGGAGTTCCAAAGTCTAGCAATTCTGAGAATGAAACTATTAGAGTAGGAGACATTCTTAGGGATCCCTGCTGTGTAGAAGTGAGATTTTGCTGCTTGTCGAGTTTTTCGGGGGTTATTTACATCGAAGGGCTAAAAGAGCTTTTAGTGTTTCTGTCATTGCCATGTTTATTTCTTGTCCTCTCGTGCCTCTTTAAGAGCGAGGCGTCATCAACAAATATACCCATCTCAAAGACAATTTTTATCAGCGAGCTAATTTATGAGCATTAGGAAAAATAAAGGTCCAAGGTTAAACCCCTGCGGTACACCCGCATTTTATCATATTGTTTAGATGTACGACCATCGAAGACAACCTAGATATTTCACTTATTTAAGAAGGATTCAATTATCTTAAGTATTCGTCCAGTGATACCGTATGATCTGATTTTCCTGCGAAAACAATTGTGTCAAACTTGCCAATAGCCTTTGATATATCGAGGGCTACCGCCCTACCCCCTGCTTTGTCCAGTGTATTGTATATACGTTCAGAGATTACAGTTAGCATATGTGCCGTAGAACAGGCTTGCCTACATCCATATTGTGGCTTGCTCAGAAGTTTAGCGGTTGTAAGGTGATGGGCTAGACCTTGATTTATTAAAATTAAGTCAGGAAAGCAGGATTCATTAAGGCATTTGTTGTAAAGTGTGGAGAGGACTGGAGCAACCTTAGCAAATCATTTATTCAATAGCATAGCCGGGATGAAATGAGGTGTCTAAGTCTTGTTTGTAGCATGCACCTGAGAAGGGGTAATTTTCAGATCATCAGCCCCATGCAACTCCTTAATATAAAGGCAAATTTTGTGAGAACAATACACTAGAGAGTGAGGACCAGTTGAAGTCAGTCCGGTTGAAGTTTTTGAGTTTTTAATCGCTAAACAATTCACCACCTTACCCCTGCCCGTTACCCGTCACCAACCGTCAAGTGAGGTAAAACAGATATCGACTAAGAAACTGCTGAAAGAAATGTATCAACATTTTGTAAATATTTTGTCGTTTTTTTGGATTTTAATAATTAGTGTAAAAAAAACCGAACTTTCTTTTTTGCGAAGCAGATTTTTGTCTCTTACCGCCTTTATGCCGACATCTTTGAGCTGTTAAATTTTCAGTGAACGACCGACGATACAGAACAGAAGGTATGTCAACCCCTGGTTCGAGAACTGAATGAAAGAAAAGACGACCTTTATTGAAAATTGACGTAACACACAGCGAAATAACAGTGGACCGACTCTGCACATGTGATGCTGTGTAACATGATAGAAAAGACCCGTCTTGCTACATAATGATCTGTCCCATTTGGTCCCATGACAGAAGATTTGACCCCGTAGGTTGTAAGCGTCTTACATTTGGGTATTTACATGTAGTACCCGCGACAAGCATTCGACCATGTTGGTAAAAAGTGTGACAACGGATTCCAGAAAAAAAAAACACTTTCTAGGCGATCCGAAATATTGAAATCCGCAGTTGAGAGAACTAAACCGCTACAACAAAGTTTGGTCACGTCTCAGAAATCAATTCGGCATTTAAATAATAAATCTACGGCGCAACGTATGTATCTGTTTTTTTTTTGTTTTCGATTACGAATTTTTAAACGTTCTGGTTTGAGCCGGCTGATGATTGACAGCAGTCGCGCCAGATTTCACCCTTGGAGAGTGCGTCAAGCTGCACGTTTTGGTGAGTTAAAATATGTTTATTATTGACTTGAGTTATTTTCGAGTACAATCGAAATATGTTTTAATGCCTAGGGTAGTAGATTTTTAATTTTATAATTGTCCGCCCACCTAACTCGTAATAAGCCACCGCATGACCGTGACATATATATATATATATATATATATATATATATATATATATATATATATATATATATCCACGTGACCGTGACATATATATATATATATAATTTTTACAAAGCAATATGGCTGAGGATAATTGAAGTATTCCTATCAAAAGCGCTTAAACAATTTTAAGACAAACGTAAAAAGAAATTCTTTCGTGATTGGAGAAGATAAAAAATAAAATAGTGAAACAGAAAAATTCTGTGCTTTTTAATTAAAGTTGTCTCAATATATATATATATATATATATATATATATATATATATATATATATATATATGTGTGTGTGTGTGTGTGTGTGTGTGGTTTCTCCCAAACTTTACGTCACTTTATAGGAAAATATCTCGGAAATGTTTTGGAACACTCTGTATGTATATATATATATATATATATATATATATATATATATATATATATATATATATATATATATATACGTAGTCTCAGCTTCGGTGGGCTGGTCACCTTGTTCGCATGGATGAAAACCGTCTTCCTAAGCAACTAGCATACAATCAACTGAGGGTAATCGAAATGTGGGTCGCCCATTACTGAGGTACAGGGATAAGCTGAAAGACAATCTAAAGCACACAGGCCTGAACTTAAGAACCTTTGAAGAAGATGCTGCTGATAGAAAATTGTGGAGGGAAAATGATTGATGCGATAGCCGTGTTGGCACACGGCTATCGAATCAAACAAATCTTCGTGGAGCAAGAGTAGGAACAGCGCCTTCCCAGCCTGTATCCTGTGAGTCGTTCGGCTTGGTTTATGGGAGCAGAGCTGGCTTCGTGTCACTCATGCGGCACAAGCATTGAAGGAAGAGTGAAACAGAGCGAATTTTTGGCCCTCATCCGTCGAACACGACGGGAGAGTTCATTATACGTAATTCCACTGAGAGAGTTTCAACGCGTTTCAAACCCATACAATTTATTCCTCTTTCGTAACCCTATATCACTGCACAATTTTTGTTCAAAATTTATTTTTGATTTTTTTTTTTTGCATATAACCAATTTAAATTTTTGACTTCCACACATTACTATTTAATAAATACGAAATTACCCGTACAGCTTCGCTTATCAATCTCTCTTTTAATTTTACTGGGATGATGGTAAAACTGAATAGAACGAAACTTTCAGTTCACAACACTTGCACTTAATTTTTTCCCAGATTAGTATGTTTGTGTATTATTGTTTTACTTAAACTTGATCTTTTAATGAAATGCAATAAATGATTAGACATTTACTCACAAATAAACGTACAAGACCGCAAGAAAGTTCTCACATTGAATAATATATTTTACGTCTTTTGATGCGATTATTTTTTCATTTTAAACATATTCTGCAGAATACATCCCTTCTATCATTTAACTATGATTTGCAAATATTTGAACGTAATTAAATCGACTACTTTAAAACTGAATCTAAACCTCTTTAGAATTAGTTTAGTGTTAGAGTTAAAAATAACACCCTGATTCAAATTTTATAATATTTCTTTTAGAGTATTTTAAACTATATATAAAACATGTGCCACTATTTAACCATAATAATTTGAATTAACTTGAAATAATAAAAAAAGATTACTACTTAGTATCCTAAGGAATATGGGACTCTCTTCCTTTATATTTTGTTTAAAACTATTTTTATGCTTAAAATGAGATTTCGTTAAGTCCAAAATTAAAAAAAAAATCCGGACCACCAACAATTAACTCTTAATTCTCTTTAATTGCAATCGTTTGCTATTTTCCATTTAGAACCCATTTTGTGAAAATAATTTGGATATTACGGCAACAAAATATGTATATGTAACGTGACCTTTACATTTTAACTAGGACCAAACAGATTGTATACAGAGGGAGTCGTAAAGGAATACGGGAAAGACATTCGAAACACATTTCATTTTCATTCAAAATACACGGTATGTATTAATAACAACGGGTTTTCCAAGCCAGCAGATATATGGGTACATCTTATTAAATTACCCGTTTACAGTTTGTAGCTAAAACCAGTTGCAATGTCTGCAGCTCGCCTCACAGCACAAGGCCGTGCGACAATTTTTTTTCAAAGTTCGAATTGCATACTATTATAAAATTTTATCTTGCACAAGCACGTGCTTTCAAGTCGTTGTCACCGCCATGTGTTTCCAAATCTCTCCTATTCTTTCCCTCTTCATACTCCGTTGTGGCAGCAACTTTGCTACTCACATACGTGGAAGTTGCCACTGCTCTAACATACGTGTCAGTGTTTCTTTTGCAGACTCGATAAAGGGCATCAATATAAAATTGAATGAAAAAACGTCCAGTGCCCATATATATTTCGTTAAACCTTTCAAAAACGCCATTAGTAGAAATCGACATGCCAAATTTGTCTTTTTACTTTTAGAAATTATTCTGTCCGATAACTTTTTGCTTATCTGATATTATACTGATAATTGTTTTTATGTTTGGCTTACTATCAAAGTTTTCTTCATACTCCATTAAAGTAATCTCAGCATCAATATATATATATATATATATATATATATATATATATATATATATATATATATATATATATATATATATATAAAATGCGTAAGTCCATAGTTTAGTCCCATTGAGCGATAAGACTTATCATGTGATTTTTGGGGTAATAATTTTTCTAATCTAACTATTTAAATACGTTACATTTCTATTTATTTCAATAGTTCTCACAATATATTATATATATATATATATATAAATATATATATATATATATTTATATATATATATGTGTGTGTACAACAATATATGCATATATATATACATTTACCTATATATACACATATATTATATATATATGCATAATGTAATACATCTGTACTTATATATTGTGAACTGCAAAAGCAAATACTTAAAATAGATACTTTGAACTGTGTGTAGTTTAATAAAATATTAATAATGATCATATATATATATATATATATATTATTTTATCTGTTTATTATTTTTCAAAATAGCAATCTATGAACGAGGACCTACCCCTCTTCAGCGCAGACAATTTTACTGTTTAGTTTCTATCGTTTATGTATTTAAGTAGATTTTGTTGTAGATTTTTTAAACGATATAATGGTTAGCGACTCAACCTTGGAGATCAGATTTTTTATTTCTTTTGTTTTTTTTAGAAAATCGCCCATTTTTATTTTGATGTAAACAAATGATGTTTTATTTTATTTAATTATTATTTTTTCAAACAAAAATCTACGTACATGCATGCTTCCAGGTCCTACCCCTCTTCAGCGTAACATAATTATTATCAGTAATCGAACCCCGGACCGTACGTATTACAGTCCGGCGTCTTGATCTATTACGCTATGAATGCATTGTTTAGTTTTTGCCAACTATATATTAACGTAGATTTTGTTGTTAACTACGTTGTAATATATAAGGCCCGTTGTTAGATTCATAATAACAGTCAAGCTGAAGATGGGTAGGGCGCCGAAACATGCATGTGTTTAGATTACTGTCTTAAGAAACAACAAATAAATAAAATAAAATATTATTTCTTTACGTCTAAATAAAAATAGGGTGTGTATATATATATATATATATATATATATATATATAATATATATATATATATATATATATATATATATATATATATATATATATATATATATATTATATATATATATATACTGGGTAGCAAAAGTATTTAGTACATTTTTTATATCCCTCAAAAAAATACCAAGTTATTTTTAATGAAGTTTATACGCAACCTTTGAATAGATATAATTTATCTAAAGATAAAAGAGAAATGAAACTGTACAAAGTTGACAGATATTTATTAGCGAAAAATCAAATTAACCATGTTCAAAAGTATTTACCACATTTACTAATATTTACTTTTATCTCCTCTGTTCCAATCTCTTTCCTTATCTGCCTACTAGTTTTTTTACTTGGTGCTAGTTTCCTACATTCTTCCGAGCAAACGTTCTTTCAATTTCTTGATCTGCTTGGGATCTCTTGCATGCAACAATTTTCACAAATTTTCGATGGGATTCAGGTCGCGTTACTGATTAACCAGCATTAGCACAATAATCCTATTATCCTTAAACCATTTCATATTTATTTTTGCCTTGTGCTTGGGATCATTGTCTTGATGGAAGTTAAAGACACGGCAAAGTCTTAAATCCGCAGTTGTTTCAATTCTGTGCCCTATTAACTCCATACACGGATGCGCATTATCCTTCAAGAAAAAATATTTGTTTGATCTGAGCAAATAAATATGTTCCAGAAGTCATCCGATTCACATTGATATTTATAAACAAATTTTAACCGATCATCTAGAACTCAACAGTGCTAGGAGCCACACATGATTGGATTTCTTACGGATCGATATTTTGGGGGATATTAAGCCGGTTAAATATTTTTAAGAGGTCAAAATGGGTCAAAATTCCAAAAATTGCTATACATTTTGTATACTCATCTTAGTTTATTTGGGCTTGTGAAGTTTTAAAAAGGTCGTAAGCGTGTCGTGTTGGTACAGGCGTAGCATCACCAGCTTTAATTACTACAGTTTTGGTTTCGATTTTTGCTGATGGTACCCAAATAATTTTATTTTCTCTTTTGAAATCGCGACTGAAATATATACGAAATCCTGACAAATTAAAATATCATATTTTAGCATATTTTACGCCTGGCCAAAGCCGGGTGCCCCCCCGCTAATACAAAATAATTTTAAAAGCCTGTCCGTATTCTTCCCAAAAAAATTTTTATGGTGTTAAAACGCCCTGTCTATTGCAATAAACATAATACCCGAATCATAACCAGCATCATTATCACCACCACCGCAACCACCACCACCACAACAACAACAACAACAATAACAACAACAACCATAAAGACCTGGCCGTATTCTGCGCAAATACCTGTTAATGTTGTATTCTATTCCTTTTATATAAATTGATAGGTGAAAGTAAATACCTTCAAAATAAAAAAAAACTGTAAATACATAAATAAAAAAACACGAAAAAGTCTACGATATCTTTTTTATAAAATTGTTAGCTAGACCAATAATAAAAATACTAAATTCTCTTATCCTTCCAACAAATATAGCAATAACAATAAGACTAATCCAAGGTTCAAGTTCTACAGAAGTATTTGTTAATGTTGTTAGGTTAGTATAGATAAAAAAGCACGACTCGTTCTATTTCTGGATATGATTTTCAAGTCTAATTTAATGTTTACGTACAAAAAGGAAAATATTAGTTTCGAAAAAATTGTAGGCGACGCAAAAAATAACGGGATCGTACCTAGGTGATGGCGAACCGAATTCAAATTAATGTTAACCGTGTTTTTTTTCAAATTGATAGGTGAAAGTAAATGCCTTTAAAGTAAATAAAACTGAAACTCTTTATATTTCTTTAGTATACATAAATAGCTACAGATCATGCTACGATACATTTTTATTAAATTGTTAAGTGAATATACAGAAAAATCTTGACAATTTCCCATAAAATCTTTTAAAATAAATAGATCTGCTATTTTTAGTAGAAGTAGTTTTGATGATGATAATAAAATTATAATACATATTATTATTATTATTATTATTATTATTATTAATAGTAATAAGATTACTACTACTACTACTACTACTACTAATAATAATAATAATAATAATAATAATAATAACAAGTAACATCCGTGCAAATTCTAGCGTAATTAATTTTTTTTAAACATTAAAATTAAAATGAACAAAAATATGAAATAAACCAAATAAATAATTTAAAACAATTTGTGAGCAATTTTAAAGCAAAAAAGAATTGATTAAAACACTTACAATTATTTCAATGAAAATTCAACACACGTAACATTGGTGTTTTGTTGTGTTGTATTATTTTTTTTCAGATTAAACAACACATTTGAATCTTTTTTATATATGTTTTAACGTCCTGGAAAAGTTTTGATTTAAAACCTTCCAGTAATTTGATCACCTCCTTTTGGCTATTTCTCTCACGTGATCAGTGAATATTACCGTCTAAAAAGGGTGTTAAAGTTAATTTTTAATTCCTTTTCCATTCGATGACGGCTGTTGCAAGTGTTCGAGTATGCTGAAAATGAATATCACAGTAATGCCCTATTTTAGAGTCGGAAAAAATTACAAAGATATTCAATTCAAACAAATATTTAATAGAAAGTTTACTTTGTATAATTGTGGAAAAATAAAAATCACGTTTTTTGTTATGAGTAAACACACCAACACTTAGTGGGTCTAACATCACATTCGATACAAACTATATGTAGTCATACATGTTTTCGACGCTATAAAAGAACATTACTAATATGCCACTTTTGAAAGAGGATTGTCTCGGTATAGACAAGAAGTTATGTATGTGCATTATTTTCCGTAGAATTTTCTTAAAAACAATCCATTCTTGCAGTGCCTATTTCGATTTGTTATCAAATTCTTTTAAAAGAAATGAAAAAGTCTTTTTCTTTCACAATTTCTTATAGTTAGGATTTTTTCAACTGGGAAAAGGAGAGAGATGAGAATTAGAGAGGAGGTTAAGAAAGTTACATTTCACAACACTTTTATAGACAACAATATTCTCTGTTGATGTAAGGGAGATGGTCAGAAGGTGTTCAATTTAGTAGAACGTTATACTTAAAACTGATCTAAGACGAGTAAAATCACAAAAAAAGTTTTTTTTTGTTTTTTTTTAATCTTAAAATTTAGTTCTTTTTTCTCGTTAATCGAAATTAAAATTAAAAGAAAAAAATGTAAATTGTTGAATTTAGATGCGGGGGAATTTCCCAAACGTACGCAAAATTAACTACTTAATTATGGTATCGTAACTGAAGTAAATGATGTGAATGTAATTGTTTTTGTAACTATTAACAAAATACTAAAATAATTGTTTACGAAGAAATTGAAATGAAATGGATGTTGCGTACTTATTAGAATTGGCACATATCATGGCAATTAAAATTTAAGAAAACACAAAAAAATATGCATGATCTACCTAATTGTTACAGAAAAAAGATGTATTATTCCAAAAATTACGTTAATCGATCAAGTATATTTTTATAAAAAAAATAAAATTTTACGACTAAGCGAGCCGTAATGTTTTCTTCTGCCATCATGGAATATGATAAAATAAACAGAGGATACAACTGAAATCAAAGTGTCGACATCAAAATCAGGTTTATGTTCAATACACTTAACTTATTGCTGTATCGTTAACTCGCCATTAAATTATTATTTGAACTAAATTTTTACTGTTACAGGAAAAGGCTGACCCCTTTCCATGTAAATAAGAAGAACATTAGATGAGAGAAAATGAGATTAGGATAAGCCTAGATGTTGTGCTGTGGGGCACCCATATTGAAGGGTGGCGAGGAGATTCATATTGGGCCAATACATACAACGGATATAACGATGATGATGAGAAACAGAGAGGGTGACATTTATACATATACTGTTTTTTTATATGATTGAGACTGCATATATATATATACATATATATACATACTGAGAATGATAGGGTGATAGAATCACAGTTCTTATATTTCTTATAACACATATAGAGAGGATGAGAGATACACATTCTTGGGAGTGTTACGCAATGTTCATAATAAGATGTTTAACACATTACCTTTTGATGTGTAGAATGACGACACATGAGAACTTACTTGGCCTTCGGGACAAGATCAAAGTGTAGTATCTGCTTTTCAGATGCTGCACTTCAATTTCCTGTTCTCTGTCAGTGGAGGAGAAATCCTTTTATTTTTGTTCCTTTCTCTACATTAAAAAACGAACCTGGTGTCTAACTCTGTCTTGTGTGGAGGAATTGTAAATAGGGACAACTGTTACAAAGTATTGATGGTGATCCTTTATTTCATTGGACCGGTCGAATGATAATGACGTCAGCAATTCACATTTGTTGTACATAGTTTAATCTTCCTACCCTTCGCTTCCAAAAGGGCAGCTGACAACTGACTGACTCTCCTGATCTCTGCTGATTAGCAGACTCAACGCTTCTGCCTCAATGCTGCCCTGATCTAGCTCCTATATTGAGAATCCCCCTTTTTGCTATGACGTCAGAAGTGTGTTTCCAAATGTGACTAATTCACGTGGCTACGCACACGTTTTTCCTTACACACTTTTGACAACAAAGAATTCTCAACTAATCTATTTTAACGATACTTTTTAATTTGTATTGTTCATTCTTTTAGCTGACATTTTTTATATTCAGTTTTTGTAAAAGAATGAACAATAAATTCTTTTTCTTTACCTTGCTTGCAAGGTTCGACTCGGCTTATTCTAATCTCATTTTCACTTATCTAATGTTCTTCTTATTTACATGGAATGGACAGTCCTTTTTCCTGTAACATAGGATCGAACACTGCACGCAAAGTTAAGAAATGTAATGTGAGAAATTAAGCCAATTGTTAATTCTGAATATTAATATGTCACTAAATGAATGAACAATGAACATTTAATATATTGTTTAAGAAATAGGTTATGTTCAAAAAATAGGTTGGGAGAGGATTCGTTTGTGTGCATAAGTGTGTTTTGGACAAGTAAATGCATAACCACGTGAAATTAGTCACGTTTGAAAAACACACTTCTGACGTCGAAGACAAAGGACAAGTCTCCATATAGTTCTATGGGTTCGTCAGCCGGACAATCAGCCAGACAGTCAGAGAGAGAGAGAGAGAGAGATAGAGAGAGAGAGAGTTGAGAGTCAGTCAGTCAGTGGTCAGCTGACCCTTTGGAAGCGAAGGGTAGAAGATTAATCATGTAGATACAAGTGAATTCCTGACGTCATTCGACCGATCGATCCGATAAATAAAAAAAGTCATCATCATGTTTTGTAAGTTTGTCTCGTGTCGTCATTCAGTTACAACAGAAAAGGTAATTGTTATTATCATTATCTATAATGAACATTGCGTAACCCTTCGAGGATAATGCATCTCCCATCCTCTGTGTTAAGAACGTGTATACATCTCCAGTCAGTATCTATATGAAGCCTCAAGAAATATAAGAACTGTATAAATGTCTTGTCTCCCTCATCATTGTTATATATGTGCCCCAATATGAACTTCTCCGTCATATCTTAATATGAAACCTCACTATGCAGCATTACATAATAAATGTCCTGAATGTAATGATGTTTCTTAATAAAATTAATACAATAAATATTTTTTAGATATTAAAAAAAATATTAAAATGTCTGACGTGTCCCTACTCACTTTCCTCCACTCGGCGGCAAAGTTATACACAAGGTCGATTTTTTACATGGAGCCCCCCCCCCGAAAAACAGGGTGCTCTGGATTCGTACAAAGTTAAAAATTGGCTCAGTCTAGAAGGATTACTACTCCATTGACCGAAGACATAAAAATAGTGTGTGATATCAGAACAGGTACTAATCTTTGCTTCCAGCCAAAAGGTCACCTGATTTGTTTACGAAGAAACTGAAATGTATTCTGATGAAATAAACTTTTAATTTTTTCAAGAGGATTGGTTCTAAAGTTTGTTTTAGTGGAATCGCATGTTTTATTCTCAATAATACAAACCGTTTTGAAATAATTGCATTATTAATTAAAACCCTATTCTAAACATAGAGAACTTAAGGTTCGTGCAAAATGAATGGCCGATTCCCAAAATCTATTAATATTTTGGCCATATAAAAAAATTCATCAAAATTCAGAAAAAAAAATGAATTTTAAAGTAATTTTTAGTATTTATTAGAGATCACGGAATATAATGGATTCATTATTTCTTTAAAGCTTGGTTAGAATTATTATTTTATGCAAACAAAAAATACATTGACTAAATGACTAAAAAATGTATATATATATATATATATATATATATATATATATATATATATATATATATACATATAGTTGCTTTTTATTATCAAAATAAAGTATCTTAGATGTAGGCAATAACACATTTTGGTATTATGCACTTATGTAACTCTGCTAAAATAATAACGATATTATTTAAAAATCCATTGTTAACATGGGAAGTGGGTGTTTTGTAACTGTTTTCTGTAATTTAACAAACAAAAAATATCGTAAAAATTGAATTTAACTCGAAAATACTATTTAAAAATATCGCCTTAGAAATACTGTCTTTTTTAATAGCTAAATATTTCAGTAACATGACGAAAATTACCTATAAAGTATGTGTTAATGAAATCAATATAACTCGAAGAAAATTATTCCCTGCTTTCACCTAACAATTGTATAAACAAGGGATGCCGTCAAAACTTAATTGTATGTGAAAATTCGATAAAACATATCACAAAAATATCACAAAAAACAAACTTTTACGTTCATTTAAAATTTTCATAATAGAGTCCTCATATTAATAATTGGAGTTTTATTTCTATACTAGCCCGACGTTGCCCGGGTGTTTAGAGGTGCATGTTGAGCAAAAAAATGTACATTAGGAAAAATAGATGAAAATTAAGAAGTCATAATACAATATGTCAGAAACTATTTCTATTTAGCTTAACATATTCGAAATCGAATCTGCAAATGTTTTCGTGTTGGAAAATACAAGCTCTTGTTTTTAGGAGGGAATGGCTTTAATGTTTTTTGTATGTTGAGCTGTTGATTCATGTCTATTCTACAATTCTGCTAAACTGAAATGAAAGGGAAAGGTTTGTTAATTTTAGTTTTAAGTAAATTACCGCATTTAAGAATGTGAATAATATTTTGGTATGTATGACTATAAAAAAATATACATGCTGATTTCGGGTTCCGTGTGAAGACTATATTAAACGAGGGTTAAATATGTGCTACTATCTACATAGAATAACGTATTTGAGAGAGTATCAAATGGGGCTTGTGATTAAAAATTTGTATACACCTGATTTTTTGTATAGCATAACTCGGGTCAGGCAAGATCAATAAAAGATAAAAATGACCGCGATCTCGCGGGGTAACTAGATTTCAGGTCATCTAATATACATGTAAAAGGCGGTCGGTTTCACTAAAAAAAATGTGTTGGTAAGAGAGGGTTATCCTTTTTGTCAGAAGTAAGTTTTGTATTAAATTTCAAGACGGAGAATTGTAATTCCATGTTGAGGAAAAATTATGGTGGTATCAATTATTCGAATACAAAGGTCGGATTTATTGTTTGACTAGATTAGAACTTGAATTGAATTATCCACCAACATTCATGACGGCAGTTCTTAATATTATGTTGACCAAAGATTATGCGGTAAAGAGAGCTACTTGCTCGTATATTTATGATGTAGTGGTTAGCCAGACGGAGGTGACAGCGGAAAATATGAGAGGTAATGTTAAAATTTAGGACTTACGGTTACACCGGTCGAATTGTCAGAAAACGGAATGGGTTTGGGATTTATAGAGCAGCGGAATAAAGCGAGAAAGTTGGTGTGTGTACAAGAAAACGAAATCCCAGAAGCCCAGGATAATCCGAAGATTAATTTTCTCGGTAAACAGAAAGTTGGTTGGTCATTACCCTGTAATGTAATGGTTGCGGACTGCATGCAGATTTATTAAAAGGCAGACCGGCACAGACCGATTGTATCACGCAATTGAATACGAAGTGCTACTCATGATACAATAAGTTATTGCGTTTAAAATGTGGGCCATGTACAAGAATAATGAAATAGTCATGCTAATTTTTCCACTTTTAAAACTTACGTCCTCATTTAATATATTTTATACTATTATTTCATTGTTAGACCTAATCGTGTAACTCGTTATCTTTTTAATCCTATTAAAAGAATACGTTATTTTCTGTCAACGACATATTTGGAGTTGCTTATTCAATATAGGTCATGCAATGTTTTTACTCGACAAAATATCTGTGAATTTAGATTCAGCTATCTATCGATTTACGCAAGTAAATATACAAGGAAAAGAATACTCACTCTAGTCAAACAATGTTGCTGGTATCTAAATCGAAGAAACATAATACAGTGTCGCATAATGAGTTTAGTCAATCCTAGGATTACCGTCTCATAAATAATAAACATATACTATATTAATGCATTTAGAAAAGGACTTGTATCACGAGGGACATACAAACCCAGCACTATTCCTAAATTGACATAATGTTGTGAACTTGGCAAATCATAATAGAGCGGATACTATCCACAATATCCTTAAAGTAACTACATATATTATATTCCACACAACAAGAACAAGAAAATTATGTAGCGCATGCTTTAATAATAGCAGAACAACTACTACATTTCTTCTACACCCTCGTTAAAAATGAGGGAATGCTAAAAATGATAAAACCATTTCAATAAGTCAGATAATAACTATCCTCTAACATTAAATTGAGTATTGAAATATATATATTAGAAACAATATTATAGCGAAAATAATTGCGCATTATTTGTACTAATATTGTTCTGACGACATATATTACATATACGTTTATAATAGAGATGATCTGTTCAGAAGGTTATTTAAACGAAGAAAATTAAAAAGTAATGGGTAACTCTAGTTGTCGCAATCCAATACTTATAAACTTGTATAATCTCGAACGATTTCCTTAACATATTTTATTGTATTTTTATAGTGAATATACTTATTTCATGTTAATCATATTTTGTTCTGCAGTCAAATGCAATTACACGATCCGGCAATGTTTTCGTTTCGAAATAATGCATAATAATACGATATTATTAGATAACCCGAAGACTTTCTTTTCTATTGCAACTAGAAATACCATTCCAAAATAAGGTCTACGATTCTTTTACTAAAAGACTAACACGTTGAAGAGCGACAAAGAAAAAGTAAAAACAGCGAAATTCTGTGCTTCAGAATTTACTTATTTAGTTACCACTATTCTGTAAACAGTTTCGCGAGCCTCGATCGAAAAATTATGGAGCGGGCTTTGTCACTCACATCACTTTGCTGAAATCGACGAACCCCTCGATTAACTGTGCCAACACCGACTGTATTCGCTTTATAAACGTTCAACAGGTGCTGATGTATGTTAATACGTTGATTTTTTTCTGACTGAGGAATGATGCATCTGTGCCATTGACAAATGTCTATGACAGGCTTTATTGGAGTCTCACACCGTCAATGTCTGCAACAAAGAGAGGAAACAATTAGGTAGTGAATACATACGTTCAGTCATTAAAATTATGCATTTTGCAATATCCTATGATCCATTCGGGCGAAAGAAAAATATGAACCATTGTTTCTGAGATATGGCTTAATACATCGAAATAAAATTGAGGTGGCTTTTTATTACATCGCTTAGAAAGGGTGCATAAAATACTGATAAACTATTTGGTATGATGAACAGATATTGCACTACACCTAAATAGAAGTGAACGAACCAATACATCTAAAGAAGAATCGGATGGATGAACATATACTACACTTCCTTTAGAATAAAGATGTATCACATCAGAAAAATGGTCTTATTACAATGGGACACTTAAGATAGTACCCATCAGAATTAAGTATTGAAAGGCGTCACAGTTAGCTGAATTGATCATTACAAATAGTAGGACTTCAATTAATGAATATAATAGAGTTCCAATTTCAGATAAATGTATAGATATGTATTCACAAATTCCCGTTAATAATCGATCTAGCACAGTTATTGTCTTCTAAGTACTAAGTATATGTCGTTTAGAAAATGCGTTATAAGTAAAATATCTTAATTTTTACTATACCTAATGTCATCCTGACCTTATTATATTAAATATCACATTTCATTAAATATGAATTAAGCATAACTTAAAAAAAATGAAAATGAAAACAAGGGAAATCCATATAAAACATGTTCTAACCGCGAATAAAATTAATTCGGTGCAAGGAGGTATTGTTTTATCCCTGCTGGCTGCGAAATATAAAGGGGGAGGCGCAACCTTTTAGTTCAGGAAAATGCATCCTATGCATTCATGGGGAAATGCGCACCCACAAATAAAATCTCTTGCTCGGCACATATACGCAGCTATAGACACATTCATGCACACATATATCCAAGCGTAAGCACACACATACACGCAGTGACACTAATGCACTAAATAATATTCGCCCTAATGTGTTTTCTCCTTCAATGAAGAAAAGAATCGATTTCGATAGAATCATCCAGATTACGCTGATCAAATCTAAATTGCAAAAAAATCGATGGAATGTAAACTTAACTTAATAAAACGGTATATCACTTAGTTTTTCTTTTTTGTTGTTACTTTCTGTCTTTCAGTCTTTCTTTCTTTTCATCCTATATTGTTTAATGATGTTCAAAGAATGACATTTCTGTTTCTATTTTCTATCATCCCTCCCCGTTCTTATTTTTATCTTTATCCCTTTCCTATTTTTCATTATTTTATCTCTTTTGAAGAATTTCTTTACGCAAGTCATATATTCTGATTACAGAAAACTTACCTAATCCTTTATATTATACATCTCTCCAACCGTCCTTCGTTTTTACAAAATCTAACAATATTAAACCCAGTTACACATGTCTATACAGTCAACATTATATTTATGTTTGTTTTTAAGCAGTTCCTTTCCATAATATTTTACATTTGTTCCTTCTCTTCCTGTCTTATGCTTTTCTGGCACACACAATTATAAGCTTGTAATGTTTATAAAAAAGTATACTTGTTGGTATAATGATAAGGCTTAGCAAGTGTTTAGGAGAGATAACTAAACTGTATTCACTGCATAGATGCTCGGCAATGCAATCTTGAAAAAGAGCGTGATTCTGATTTATAATTCTACCGTTCTATTTATATGTTCCGACACTGCGAAATATGCTGTTTGCACCATTGCGCATTGTGGTTTAGTGATACATATCATATTTTAAGGGGGGTTAGATAATACAAATACACACTGCTGCCACTTAATGTTTCCACTGTATCTATGTGTCAAGGTATATATAGGAACTTCAAACAAGATAAAATATATATCGGTTAATGTAAATTTATTTGTCAGCTTCATAATGAAATAACCTTAATGGAAAGAGGGGGTATTATTGACATTTCAAATTCTAATGTCTCGCGTCAGAGAATGAATAAATATAGAGAAATGCGATATCTAGCTAAGGCTATATTAGGAATAATGTAAAATATATAAACATTAAGATAATCATAAAAAAGATAAGTAAGGAAATTTTATATAAAAAAAAACATAAATGAACATAGAGAAAGTTAAAGACATACGGTAAAAGACTGAAACGAAATGAAGGAGATAGAGCTGCCGTTATATAAGCGGAAGGGTATTTTGAGGATAGAGGGCACGAGAACTGGTATAAAATATTGCGTGTATTCTAAACTTGAATTAAATGAGGGGTTATTTTGAGATAAACATTTTAGAAAGATTGCGAAACGTGCAAAAGTAGTAATAAAATGAAAAATTCTTTGAAGGTAATGTGAGATGATATATGGGGAATAGAAAAGAGTGAAAAATATAGGCGCGTAAAAAATAAAAAAGAATAGAAATAAAAGAACAGAATGAATGTGTAACAATCAAATGAAAAGTAGAAATACAGAAAAAATTAGGATCTCAAATGATTACATAATTCTGTATAGTGTGTCCAATAAATGCATACACAAACCAGTAAATTAATGGAGAGAGGCATCTTATTCAAGCAGGGGTCCAACTTGGGAGATAATATCAATTCATAAGTGTTAAATATTTTAAACTTCTAATGGAATATGACACTAATGATTTCGACGATCTTTTTATAACCACAGGTTATAATAACCAACCAATGAGAAGCTTCCATAATTACTGTAAAAATTGTCGAATTTTGGATTCGATCAGTTCGCCGCCGTCTCCGTCACAAACCTATATTTGATTCTTCGCCACCATCTTTGTTACTAGGTATTACTTAACACTCAAGATCGGAACTGCACTCAATCTTCGCCGCCATCTTTGTTACTAGGAATATATGAGATAAAACACATGAAAATGTTAATTAAAATTTAACGTACTCTTTATTTTTAGTTCATATCAAAACTTTAATTAAAACTGATTAGTTAAAAAATTTTAAAGATGAAATTGTGTCCATGTGTCTCGGGAGAGAATATAGAATTACTTATTTCATTTCCCATTTCATTCATGTAAATTATTTAGAGATAAAATGTTACAAAACAACAAACAACAATTTTAAGTTTTAAATATATTTTAAAGAAATACATTACGCCCGGTACTCAAATATGTACTTCATCGTTCGTTTTAGTTAAAAAAACGAAATAAAAACAAAACAACAACAAAAAACTGTCATAAAAATGCTTCTAACGAACTGAAAAATATTCTCATATAAAAAATAAACAAAACGAAATATTCGACTTCTTCGATAGAAATAAAAGTTTATTCGAAAGAAATAAAAGTTCGAAAACAAGTTCAATTACCGTTATATTTCCTTAGATAAAAATAATCTCAATGTGCAATTCTGAATAGTGTAATAAGAATCTAAATGAAAAATTGTTTTTACTCTTTATGAGAAAAAATATAATTGCAACAGCCACAACATATGGCAAGGAAAAATAATTTTATCGTTACGTGGAAACTTTATGGTTACCGGAAACTTTAGGCATCTTCGTGCCTTTGTTTACATGTTGATCTAGTAATGACGTCACGCTGTCATGTTCACTGGTCTACCCTTTCGGTAGCCGTTGTTCAACCTGTGTAAGATAAATGCTGCGGCACAAACAAAAATTACAAGGATGATAATGTATTTCAAAATTAAGCATAACTTCATGGTGAAAATAATATAAAAATTTTAAAATGACAAACGAACAGAAATGGTATATAAATTTAAACATAAGAGATAGTTGAGCATGCTGTTTCAATCTTAGACGTGAAAGACGGGCAGATCTCTTAAAGATACGTGCGTGGATGTTTTTGAAATCCAATGTGTTTATTTAATCCGCGCATTTAGTGGTCAAACTGAAGTGTAAACGATCGCTGCGAAGAATGACCGACAATACTTCATAATGAAACAAGAGGACTCTATTAAGAACATTGTCCACAATTTGCTTTGCTTATTCGGCAAAATATGAAAGCTATAATTGGATTAAACACATCAGATTGAGAAGAAAATGTCGGTATTAGTGAGAAACTTAATGTTATCCGATTCTTAGATGATGTTGATCGAAAAAAGAGAAGAATATGGATTAAACAGTGTCACATCTCCAAATATGTAAACAAATCATATTAAGATTTCAATGTGGAGGTCAGCCAAATATGGGTTCATAGTAGTATAATGAAATATTACAACTGAAATCTTAGTAAGTAACGGAAGTTTGTTCCGAAGCAGGTGACAAAGTTGGATGTTACATGCAGTTCAGTGGGAATGCATAAAGTATATCAGTTCTTACACAAAACTTAATATATTCCATCGGGTTTAAATGAGAATAGTTTAGAAATTTCTTCCTGGGCAAAGAAAAGCGAATATTACGCGGACTTTTCAGAAATACTCTTTACATTGAGAAAAATTCAATTTTTGCCTACATTTTTCCCATAAATCAGTGGAAGATTATGAAAGTTAGAACAAACTCCGGCTACATGTATCCGATTGTGTAAAACTTTAAAAACATTGCTGCATATAAGCTCGATGTATTGTCTCTAATAAACGACTACGGCTAATTTAACCTTATTCGTCAAATAGAGAAAGTAATAATTTATTATCTAGGGAATTGTGAGAGGTGTTCCTTTTATAAAATATTATGCTATATCCTTGTATAATAATATATAATATAATTATACAATTTCAATCATTCAGTAATAAAACATATTTCTAATACAATATATTTGAAATACAATATTTAATTTCGGTGTACATTTCGGTTTTTATTGAAGCAAAGAAAAATGAGGATACATTATTTACGATTAAAAAACACTCACACAAATATTTCATATGAATATTTTCCGATCAGTAGAGAACATAAGTACTAACAAACAAAAGAAAAATAATTAAAAAATATCATAAGTATCAAATTATAAAAAATTATATATTATTCTATTTATTTATTTAGAAACATTATAAAACTAGCGCGACCTGTGGAAATACAACCGGGGGCTCATTCTGATGTAATATATTGATGTTTGCATTCTGTAGATGTTCAGCATAAATAGAGATGCACTGATATCATTGTAGCCCTTTTGTTAAAACTGCAAAAGTATTTATCTAAGCTAGCACGAACGCCCGGCAAAGTCCAGTCGTAAAATACGCTTAAATATGATATTTTAATTCTTACAGATTTCGTATATATTATTATAGCATTAATGTTCTATTGATTTTTATATATCATAATGTTGCGATTAAAAATAAACTATAATTCATATGTATGTAAAATCTTAAATTTACATAGTATTTCAACTTAGATCATGAGTATGTAGATGGGTCATATTTATAGCGAGACATCTAGTTAAACAGCAATACCGTATTTCCAAGAATTTATGTAATGAACTCGTAACTAGCAGTTGCCATAATGCAATGTTCATGAAATATTGACTAGTTGTATAAATTGAAAATCATTAGCAATCGACAGGAATATTATCATTAACTTTTTCTATGAATTCTCTTCCCTGCCAATTGAGAAAGTCAGGTAATTTAATAATAGCTGAGTTAATCATTCATGATGCCATTTCACAACATCGTTTCATAGGAATGCATCCACATGATCGAAATGATAAGAACTATTTCAAATCGATATATTTGCGTACTAGTTGACTCGAATAAGGATACTCTTAATGTGAAAATATCACACGAACGCATTTACACAAAAAAATATCACACGAATGTATTTACAC
This sequence comes from Euprymna scolopes, assembly GCF_053919585.1. Taxonomy (NCBI): domain Eukaryota; kingdom Metazoa; phylum Mollusca; class Cephalopoda; order Sepiida; family Sepiolidae; genus Euprymna; species Euprymna scolopes. The sequence continues at coordinate 87,988,023 of NC_136503.1, read as the reverse complement.
AAAAAATATCACACGAATGCATTTACACAAAAATATCACACGAATGCATTTACACAAAAATATCACACGAATGCATTTACACAAAAATATCACACGGACGCATTTACACAAAAATATCACACGAATGTATTTACACAAAAAATATCACACGAATACATTTACACAAAAATATCACACGAATGCATTTACACAAAAATCGAAATCCATTTTAGTCGATATTTAGTCAAAATAAAGGGGAGACGATTAATCAAATCAGTGATAGGTCACTATACTATATCTATCTATCTATCTATCTATCTATCTATATATCTCTCTCTCTCTCTCTCTCTCTATATATATATATATATATATATATATATATATATATATATATAGAGAGAGAGAGAGAGAGATTTGCGTATTGTTATTCATAAAAAAACCCTTTTTTCTTTTTTTCCTTATTTATTTCAAAAGAAAATACAACTCTGTTATATATGGGTCGTGGAATTGCGGACATCTGCAAAAGATTCAGCGAATTTGTAGATTATTTTAATCATTCATTTAAATCATATCCTTATTATTTTTTAGATTTTCTTATGGAATGATCATCTTCCGTTAACTATTACGTGTTATTATATTAATAGTTCTACATGATTTATACTTGTATATTTATTTGCTTAAAAAGGTAATAATAAAGACATACCTCTTTCTATGTGTATTTATGTATGCGTATATATATATTGGTTAAAAAATTCCTACGCAACTGCTCGGTCATTTTTGCTCTACATACATAAACTTAATATATAAGGTATTCGACCCCATGCGAAACAATATAATAGTGATTTAGCCGGGGAAAATCGATGCAAAAGTGTGCAAATAAAAAAAATTAAATATTCCACTGAAGGTCGATGAAAAGCATTACGATTATGCATGCGTAATGCATAGCTATTGATTTATGTTTTAATGTTTAACCTTTCAACAATCATATCTTCATAGCTAAGGCATTAACGTCAAAGAAAAACGTAAATCGTAAGCTAAACGTTTTGGTTTCGATTCTCGGTGGTGGCGCACGAGTCATATTTTTTTTTAATTTTTAAATCATTACTATGTATTGGGCCAAATATAAACGTAATGATAAAACGGAATTTGCATGAACCAAAATATCATATTTACGAATATTGTACGACTAGGCATTCTTGGACGGTCTGCTAGTAAAATATTAGAATCTGAGGAGAAAGAGTAAAATTTATAAATGAAAATATGCACTACACAAAATAAAGAACGAAACTGATAGAACAAGTGTAAGGAAGGTCAAAGAGGATACAAAATGAGGAGAGGAAAAACCAACCAGATCTACGCTTGATTAGTGTGAAGAGAACTAATACTTTAGGGAGGTTTGTTCTCACTAAAATTCTAGTGAATACCTATAGTCGCTGCCAACTGTAAATCAATGATAATCGACTGTTGCGATAAGGAAATTCAATATGCGAAGATTATCTAAAGATGTAAAGTATACTGGAAATCTGGGGAGATTTGATGTGACCCAGATTCCAGGAAACCCTACAGGTATTTTTCAAAGAGATATTTTAATGATTGCTTATGTGTATCCAAAGTAATTTAACGGATTCTCATATGAGAATTGCAAGGAAAACACTAATTATCCTTTCAGTTTTCTCTTTAAAAAACCCTTTCAACAGAATCATTGATTTAAGTTATAGAAAATTCATAAAGCAATGTCATTACTAATTGTGGAAATAGTTATAATAAAATGAAATTAACGTTAGGTTTTTCAGTCGTTAATGAATTAAATCCTGACCGAATATTTTCGTGTTTCCATTTGTATTTTCGCCTCATCTTTCTCGGCAAAGAAGCTTATATTACGTTAATGTAAGCATGGTGGTCACTAAAAACATAGTGTCCAGTTTGTATGTTTCATTTGTTTATTAATACCCAGGAGCTTAGAGTAATAACGCTTGCATCTCTTAAGGTTTTCTCCTGAGAATACTCTCTTCCTGATCTATATCAGTGATGTCCTAAACCATATTATTAGATCATTCGTTGACATTTATGAAGGCGACACAACAATCTATTGCAACACTTCAAAGGACTTCTATGACCAAACTCTTTATATCTTGAAATGTGGTGCAAAGTAGAAAATATGAGCTGATTCTTTTAATGTATATTTCTATCACCAACATTCTGGTCTCAATTTGGCCCCAATTAGAATGAAAAGCCGTTTTATTGGAGGAGCACTCAAATTTTGACAAACTTCTGGAACTGATTTTCAATCTTGATCTTAAATAGAACAAAAACATCAAATCCGTTGCCAAAATCCTCGAGAAATAGATCGGATCATTGCTTCGGTAGATATCTGATTCCCAGTGCCATTTTGAACGTGTAAAAGAGCCAAATAGTACTGTTGCCATATCGAGACAGAGGCTGTTCGGAGCATCATTTCCTGTTGTGACAGGGTAACAAAAACTTCGAAATCTTGTGTACGATACCATTTTCGTATGTTTGCTACATCTTTCTAAGAGAAAAAGACGTTACAGTTGCAGTAAACTTCTTTTCGACAAACATCCGAGTAGCTCCAACTATCAACTATTTCCTGTACTGTATTTTAATCTAAGCGAACATTTCATAATCAGTTTATTTTCGTGAAGCTGCTTATCTGTTCAATATAATAACAGATAACTACTCCCTTTCAAATTATTACGTGGGGGAATACTGAAAAAAAGGAATAAATCATACACTATTTCAATGCATATTATTCTTTTTGGAATATAAGCAATGAATATATAACTAGTTTTGAATTATAACGTTTTTTATTCTTTGACGTGTCATGTACAATTTCCATGATATTCCATAAATAGCTCACCTTAAATTTAAAAAGACAACATTATGTGCACGCGCTCTTCATTCTATTACTACACGTGGTCTATAATTCACAATCATGAATTCAGCAGGGTATAAATTTACAAAATCATACTTATTATATACACAGGAATCGATGTTTTAATATATATCATTTTATGACTCAACATTAAAATGTGATTAAAAAATTAAATATAATGTAATTGTTCATTGATATATTAAATTATTTTTATCTTCCATATTTCAAAAGGAGTTATGCGAATTTGGGTTGGCACACTCCTTATGTACTAAGGTTTACAAATAAATAACGAGCCCCCATTTCTAAGAGATTATCCAGCCTTTTTCTTGCGGAAAATATGCAATCAAAAATTCATAATGATCAGAGTATTACTTCGCAAGTTATTCGGTGAAACGAAATATATATCACTTCACTTATTCTTCCCATATCTTTCTCTCTCCCTTTCTCTCTCTTTCTATGTCTATCTATCTATATCTATTTATCTATCTATACATATATGTCTCTCTCTCTCTCTCTCTCTCTATATATATATATATATATATATATATATATATATACATGTATGATTGTGAATGTGTAATTATACCTAAATCTAAGAGAGAGCATGCGGTCTCTCTCTCTCACACACACCCACACGTATATATATACATACATATATATATATATATATATATATATATATATATATATATATATATATATATATATTGTTATATAAACATGTTTACATCCCGCTGCTACAAACAGCAATTTGTTTCAATCAAACAACAGATATCATCAGGCAGCGGCTTTGAATAGTCAAGTCGCTGCCTGATGATATCTGTTGTTTGATTGAAACAAATTGCTGTTTGTAGCAGGGGGATGTAAACATGTTTATATAACAATAAACAAGTATTATTAGCTCTTTTTATTGAGCACTATCTAACAACCTTGTTGAATTCACTAGTCTATTACTTTTGAATAAAAAACCCGAGTATATATATATACATATATATATATATATATATATATATATATATATATATATATATATATATATATATAATTCAAGCTAAAAAACATCTGAATATATGGCCAAAATTATGGTATGATTAACCAACTTTTATCATGCTAATTTTTTCTCATATTAAGCTTAGCAGTTAGATTGAATGTTTTCGCTTAAATTGAATTGGTCTAACTTCGACATGAAGGCCCTATTAGTTCTCGACAGAGTTTTTAACGAAACATATGTGAAGCATCTTTTAGACGACTTATTGCATCACATTTTTCATACATTTAAATATAACAACAGGTGACGAGGTTAATTGGACGTAATACTTGTTTAATTATGCAATTCATAAATTGTACAGAAATTAGCGAATGTCACTTAACAATTGTATTGACCAATTTCAGTGCACAATATGTGACGTGTTTCCGTAATTAACTGAACGAGTGAAAAATATATAAATATATATATATATATACATATATCTATCTATCTATCTACCTATCTATCTATCTATATATATATATATATATATATAAACATGTGTGTGTACACATCCTTATATATATATATATATATATATATATATATATATATATATATATATATATATATATATACGAGTTAAAGGTTTCAAGAGTGATAACCAATGAATTTGACGATGATATTAAGAGTTCATTAAAAGAACAGCAATATATATATATATATATATGTGTGTGTGTGTGTGTGTGTGTGTGTGTGTGTGCGTGCGTGCGTGTGTGTGTGGGTGGGTGTGTATCAATGGGCTCCGCCGTAGATTTCGGCAGATGAAAGGTTTTCGGAATAGACACTCCCAACCTCCTGAGGTTAACCGTTTTCTGAATGGTCACCGGCAGCATTCCCATGTTAAGAACGACTTCCGGGATAGACACCTCATTTTGATAGTATGGGTGACTGTCAAAATATTTGCCACAAATTTAACCTTGATAGTCGCTGTCAAGATCACCACACGCAAATACTATGAACCAACAAATAATTTAGGGGGTGCAGTGTCGGTCGGATATAATTAGATTGAATCCTTGCTCGTTTTTTTTTAATTACTTTTTCACCCCAAACAACGCGCATTGCCACTTTGGTGTAGGGGGCTACTATCAGGGGCAGCAACTACTGGAGCGCTATGTTGGGATTTGGGCAACAAGATGTCGGTTGACGTTGCACTTGAACTTCTTCATGTCAGTACAGTTGGGGAAGCAGGAACTATGAATGGAATTCCAGAGTCTAGCGGTTCTGGGGAAGAAACTACTGGAGTAGAAAGATCTTTTGCATCTAGGGATCTTTACGGTGTGGGGGTGGGATTTAGCTGCCTGTCGGGTTTGGCGAGGGTGTCTACGTCGTGGAGGCACAAGTGTCTGCAGTTCGTCAGAGCATTCACCATTAAATTACTTGTAGAACAGGCAGAGGGATGCAACGTTTCGTCGATGGCACAGAGGCTGAAGCTTAAATGTCAGTTAAGGGCCTATCAGATTGGCGACTCCTTTTTGAACCTTGTCTAGGAGCAAGAAACTAGTAGCATATGCACCAGCCCAAATATGACACCAATACTCCATACATGGGCGAATGGTGGCCTTGTAGAAGTACAGGATACTTTCAGGTGTCAATAGTTTCTAGCACGGTAGAGAGAGCCTACATTTTTCGCAGCGGCCCTGGCAATGTTTTCAATATAATTGTTCCAACTCATGTTTCCTGTGAACGTTAAGGCCAAGCAGTTGTAAAGATGTACTCTCGGACAGGGAGTCACTGGCCATTGCTATAGGTGGCAGAGAAGGTTTCTTGTAATTATTGAAGTAAACCAGTTTAGTCTTGGCAGCATTGAATGTGACCATCAATTTATGTCCCACATCCCTACAGATTGGAGGTCATCCTCTAGTGTTTTTTGCCATTTCTTTAGATATGTGTTCATTTGTTTTCTTGTCATGCCTGTTATAGAGTGTAGTGTCATCTGCATATATACCCATCTCAGAGGCAGTTTTGTCGGGGAGGTCATTAATAAATATTAGGAACAATAGAGATACAAGGATAGACCCCTTATTTATATCCATTGTTTAGACGTACGACCGTCGAGGACAACCTGGATTTTTCTCTTATCTAAGAAGGATTTTATTATGTTAAGTATTCTACCAGTGATACCGTATGATGTAATTTTCCTGAGGAGACCCTTGTGCCATACCCTGTCAAATACCTTAGATATATCTAGAGCAACCACTCTGCCCTCCCCCGCTTTGTCCAGTGAATGGTATATACATTCAGAGATTACAGTGAGGATGTCTGCTGTGGAGCGGGCACGTCTAAATCCATATTGTTTGTCAGTTAGAAGTTTAGCATCTGTAAGGTGCCGAACTAGAGCCTGGTTGATTATGGTCTCAAATATTTTGGCGCAAAGTGGGAGGAGGCTAATGGGGCGATAATTTGATGGGTCAGTTCTTTCGCCAGAATATTGGTACCACAGAAGCAGTTTTCCAACAGCCCGGAAAGCATGATTCATTAAGGCATTTGTTGTAGATTTTGGAGAAAACTGGGGCTACTCTGGCTCTGGCTGAGCACTTGTTTAATAGCACAGCTGGGATGAGATCAGGTCCACATGCTTTTGAAGTGTCAAGATTTTTATGATAGCGTGTACCTGAGCATGGGTTATTTAGATCGTCTAGCGTGGCGTCTCTCCGCAAAGGAAAGTCAGGCAGGGGGGTGGTTGGTAGGGTCCAGTGTGGAGTTCGAGGCAAACCGGCTGGCAAGCATATTAGCCTTGTCGGTTGCTGAGCAAACAACCTCGTGATTGTTGGTTAGCGGGAGAATTATTGATTGCCCATTATTTAATACACTGTTGTAAATTTTCCAGAAGTCATGATTTCCTATTTTTTGTGCTTCGATGCGTTTTTTAATGGTTTCAGTAAATTCTCTTTAGCTGTCGCTATTTCTTTCTTAACGTTATTTCTAGCTTCTATATACTTCGGTTTGTTTGAACTGGACTTATGTGGGTTAAATCTGCGGTATGCATGCTGCCTTTGAGCAATGGAAGTTGCGCAAGTCGAAGTAAACCATTGGGGAGAGTGGGGCTTGCTATAAGATTTCCGCATGTGAACATGTGCTTCTATTGCTTTTTTTTTAACCATTCAGTGATCTCATTTGCGCACTGTCTAGCAGGAAGAGAAAAGATATTTCCCCATGGGGCATCTCTGATAAGATCTCTGATTGCTTCCCAGTCAGCCTTTTCATAATATCTCGTTGTTTTGAGCACTGACTCTTCAGTTCTGGGTCTAGAATTTAGGGCGATTTCTACCATTATCACTGCATGGCCAGCGTACCCGAGTGGACTGTCAGCATTTGTTGTACAATCCTCGGGAACTGTAGTCAGAAACAGATCTAGAAGTGATGCTTGTTGTTCTTGCTGGTCAGGGAAACGGGTTGGAAACGTAACCATTTGTGATAGGGAGTGAGATATAGCAAGTCCGTGCATATGTTTACAGAGTCCTTACGGCAGATTGGGAGATAGCCAGGTATGCTAAAGTAGTTAGATGGGATGGAGGAGTGTAGGTTAGTCTCGCTTAGTGCTAAGATATCCGGGGTTTTTGTTAGGAGAAATGGTTCAACATCAGCGAAGTTAGTTCTAAGCCCACGGATGTTAGTGAATGCAAGCCTCAGGGGAGGACGCGAGTTGCATTTGTTTGTCCCTAGGTCTGGTTTAAGCTTATTTTCTGGTTGAACTGTCATCATGTTTTTAAAGAGTTTCAGTTAGGTGAGGGGGGGCTGAACTAGAGGTTAAGCAGGGTAACAGACATGCAACACACGTAGACCATTAGGTTACCTTTCTTCAACTAGGACTGTGGCCTCGGGAAAGCCCATCGGGGATAAGTGCAGGGTCCCTTTCCACGCGCGACATGGCACTACAAACACCCCGATATTATACAACTTGATGGAGCAGCCGCTTTAAGCGCTACTAAAGAGGTAGGGTTCCTGTACTACCAGTCGGAAACAGCACCCAGGAACTGTCAATCCGGTACGCTTAGCCCATCAGAAGGATATCACCCCAATCTAATTGCACAGGCATGCGTGGTACTCAAGCACTCCGAAATGCCCAGTTATGAGGGGTGGGGTGTGTTGGGAGTGGGGGAACGGCATTCAATGCCCTAGACAAGAAACAAGATCTACCACTAAGTGTTTTGTTGAATAACTGAGATAGTGTCTCTGCGCCTGACTAATAGGCAGAGAAGGAGTATTGCAGCCGGCGATAGACAGCCTTTCTACTCCTTAAGCAATTAAGGTTTGCAGACCGGTAATTTGTTTGAGTCACCAGCTCTAGGAAGGTTGTCGACCAAGACTAGAGAGACCCCCCCCCCTTTGGTTTAGTTTCAGAGTTTTTCTTCTCCTAGACGAGTGATCTGGGAAGATCTACTGGGTCCATCAGCCCAGAGAGTGTTTCCTCTGCGCTTGGATCCTACTCCAGGTATTTCTGCGACCCCGCGTGGTTAGTTAATGTTACAGGGTTAGTTTGTATAGGTTATATATCTAATGAATAGTTACACTCCTCAAAGTGATTTAGGGGCATGCAATGGAAGCGGTTTTGTGGGGAGGCTTGTTAGAAAAGCGTTAGTGCGAACTAGGACTCTTACCATAGGTTTCCCATTTTTTTTTTAACTTTATGTTAGTTTAGGTTCGGGATAACGTTATAGTTTGAGTAGGTATTAGGAATTGAGCTAAGAAATTTAGCCCAGTCACTGTATATTTAGGTTTACGAAGGTAAACGTGTGTCGATCCGTGATTTTTAAAGTGCATAATACAGGCTTAATATAGGGCAACACTACTTGTATCCGGCACATATAAATCAGATTTTTTTAATCATCGGAAACTTATAAAATCCTTCATTTTAAAGGAAAGTGTGTAGGTGAATCTCAATAAAAATAAAAAGTTATCATAAACAAAAAAGCTTTATAATCAGCCCTCCCCGTTATATAAAATGTAAAGTACTGTTGTTATTATTGTTTTTCTGCTCCTACTGCTGCTGTTGCTTACTCCCAAGCTTAACTTCGCATGGTAAGAACGGCTTTCGGAACGGACACCTCCAACCTCGTCATATTAGGAACGCCATTATGTAGGACATGAAACCAACATTGTAAAAAGAAAGTTCCTCTCGTTCACTAACTTTTTTCTTTGTCATTTCATACTTAAACCCACCATTAAATTAGAATGTTATCTTCGCTTTCTAAGATTCGTTCATGTAGTCATAGTTTAGGACGCTGAAAGTGAACATTAAAAAAGAAGGTCCGTCTCGTTTACTAAGATTTCTTCATTTAGTCATCTCATAATTTAGTACGCTAAAACCAAACATTATAACAAGGAAGTCCACTGTTGCTACCATCCAACTCCCAAGCTCTTCAGAGAAAGAAAGGCTTTCGGAACGGACACCTCCACCCGCTTCATATTAAGAACTGCTTACGGACAGCCGCAACCAACCTCCTAGGTTACCCGCAACATTTCGACATTAAGAACAGCTCTCAGAGCAGACACCCCATCATCTGAGTGGGAAGAGATTCTGTCAAATTTTCATGTCATAATATAGGACGTTGAAACGAAACATTAAAAAAGAAAGTTTATCTCGTTTAATAATATCCATCCCACAATGTAGGACGTATGACGCTAAAACCAACGTTCCAACGGTAGAGAGAGAGAGAGAGAGAGAGAGAGAGAGGGGGAGAGAGATAAATATGTATTAATAATATTAATATATATATATGTATATATATATATGTATATATATATATATATATACCATTAATATATATATGTGCATAAGATTCCTTGTGTTCCTCTCTCAAGTTTACATCATGAAGCGATGTCTATAGAATAAGGCGTTGCAGAAACACGTATGCGCTTATGCAGCGAATTATATTTTAAGAAATAAACCTACTATACGGACGCTCTTTTTATCTTCGCGTATTAAAAACAAATAATTTCCTCATTAAGTTATGAAAATATCACACACTTCCAAATCAGATAAATATGAAAGTTGTTTACGTATTGTGCTTTTCCCTTGTTTCATATTTTAGAAATTATTATTCGTTTTAAGTGATCAGCCCCAAGAACGTTTTCGATCAGCAACAGAATCACTTTAATCCAACATTTTTCAACGCTTATCTAGTGCATTGTATATTCGTGCAGAGACGACTTCGAATATTTGCAGTAGAACGCTATTTCCTAAGCTCGTAAAGAGAATATTAGATGTTGTGAAGTGATGGATAAGTGTTTGCTTGATTAATGACTCCAAGATATTAGCGAAGAGGGGGATTGATCAGGTGATAATTGAGCGGGTCAGTTCTTTCAATATAATTATTGTACAGCGCTATCACATAAGCTACATTCCATCTCTTTAGGAAGCACGTTTCAGCAAAGCATTTGATTTCACTTTGAAAAATAGGGCGCTTGCTCAGGTATGCATTTCTAAATTAGTATAGCAGGGATTATATCATGCAAACCTGCTTTAGATGGGTTTAATTTTATATGATATCGCGAACATGAGAAGATATGATTTACAGATCAGCAATTGTGACTTCATTTTGCATAGTGAGAGTTGGGAGGAGGTTTTTTTTTATAGAGGTGGAGGCGAATTGCCGGGTTCGCTGTTCAATGTTCTTGGTGGCCGTGATACGACATTTTAGTAGTTGGATAGAAGAGGGATTTATGATTGTTATTTATTCATTACACTATACGAAATTCTTCAGAAATCACCTGCAACTCTAAGCATTTTCTGTGTATTTTCGCATACCTACTTTGGGTGTAGTTATTTCACTCTTACACTAATATTTAGTATTTATATACTTCTGACTAATTGCACTCACTTTATGACGTGCGAAATGTATTCTGTCTTTATGCAATGGAAGCTGCATAATTTAAAGTGAACGATTGGGGAGGGATAGGCTATCATATTTGCGTGGGTGAACATATGCGTCAATGCTTTCTCCACATCATTCACTTGTCGCATTGGCACACTAGTGAGCCTGAAGATAAAGGAGATTGTGTCTGTTGTGCTCACTTCTGGCCTTTTGTAGTAACTTGCCACTTTGAGCCACGGCTTTCAATCTTAGGCTTGGGATTTAAGATATACCGCTTGGGGTTGTGACTTAATAGATACCGCTGATATCACGGGTTGTCTGCATTTCTTGTTATAATGAAGCAACCGCTTTAAGCGCTTCCAGATAGTCGGGACTTTTGTACTGTTTGTCAAAAACAGCAGCTACAAAAACTGTAAAACTGAAAAGAGAAACCCAGACCAGGCAAGTACACCGTCTTTACTTAATTTGAACAAAATTAGAAAGAGGTAACCGCGTTCATTGTCTTAGTCAGGCAACAAGTCAAGTACATGGTGTCTCTAATGAGTCCTTTATATTGTGCCTCAGACAAAAATGGATTATGAAAGCCGGCTGACAGGCAGTGTCTACCAACTTGTTAAGAAATAAAGAGTTGCAAACGGGAGAATTTATTCGATTTAGCAACTCTAAGAAAATCGTCAGCCAGGATTAAGGAGGCCGCCCTCACACAGTGTTTCAGTGCAGTAGCATGGAGTCATTAGACCAGGTGTTATATCAGAGTTTTCGTGCTTCTTGATGAACTACCTGAGAGAATCTACTGAGAGGGATTACTATGAGCTTGGCCTATCGACAAGGTATTTTTAGACTCCGGCAGGGCTGAAAACACAAATATCTTACTTAATACATATTGCTGTCTTCTAAATAAATTAGCATAAAAATCAAAAATATAATTCCACCCTAACAATAAGTAAAAATGACGTATCAATTATGCATGGTAAGAAAATGAATCTGTTGGGGCTAATTAATTCGTTTAAAAATACGTGACTTAAATATGGATAAAATACCTGACAATTGTTAAGAAAATATAAAGCAACAAAAAAAATGAATTAGTGGTATTAAATTTATATAGTTGTTACATGGAAAACGAATTGATAAGACGCATTTAAATTAATGCTATCTGATTATTCCTATGGTAGTCTGCCTTATAGACAGCGGAATCCTTATGGACTAAGTTTGGGATACGAAAATGCCATTAATAAAAGAAGAGATGATGGTTGAACTAGAGACTATAAAACTGAAAGTCGATGAAAGATAATCATGATTAAAAGTATATCACAATTTTAATCGCATATATGGATATGTACGTCAACAATTTGCGTGTGCAGGGTAAACTCAGAAATAATAAACTTGTAATATTGATACGTATTTTAAGCAAAACTAAGTGTAATAAGGATAGAATAAGTTTTGTAAGGTTTACTCTTAGTGTAGTCTGCATCTGAAACTGCACCTTAATTAACCATCACCACAATACAAAAGACAAAAATTAAAATCCAGTATATAGTATAGTATGGTAGATATTCTCCTAGTATATATATATATATATATATATATATATATATATATATATATATATATATATAATATATTTAAAAATATTAAAAATAAAACATATATATATATTTAATAAAAATAAAAATAAAACATATATATATATATATATATATATATATATACATACATAAAATATAAACATATTTATTAATGAACACAATTATATATGTACATTGGAATACATTTACTCGTATTAGCGGTGTTTTTAAATTGCACAAAAGTAGTATTTACACTGACTAAATCAATCTTCAATTCTTACTTGGTAATTTGTATTGTTGTCTTTGTACCATGCTATTGCCATACATAAATATAGTCTGCAATTTACTTTTAAAAAATATCTGGCCTGACACTTTATTAATATGTAGTTTTATCTAAGATATTAAAAGAGTAATTAGCTAAGGAAAATACTCTTATTAATTAGTGAGCATTATTCTTGTGTCATTTTTTTACTCACACATGTGAGTTTTTTAATCTCTGTCACCACAAATTCGTCTTTACATATCCATCTTCCACGGCTTGCACTTCTTTCTCTTGTCGATCACGTGCCGTATTTTCCCCCTTTTTATGACGCAAAGATACTAATTTGCATATGTGTAATAGCGGCTGCTGCAGCTAATATGTTTTCACCCGCGCACATACACGACATGTTACATACTTACCCTTCCGGTACAATTATTTACAAGTATTTTAATTAAACCTGCATGAGGCATTAAAAGGCAACAAGAAAATAAAACACAAAACTTCACACAATAAAACATTTATAAATAAATCCAAAAGAAGAAATATTTTAGTGTATAATCTTTTCGACATTTTTATTTTACAATTTATTTTTCTTTATTTCATTTACTTTTTATTCATTTGTAAATATAAAGGAATTCCAAATTATGTTTTTAAATATTTAACGAGAGCGTTTTTATATTTTGAAAGGGGAAAAACTTTGAGACCTGTTTTAATGGCGAGATTGCATGTTTTTTTGTTTTTTTTGTATTTCCATGAATTTTACTGAAGCAGTGTGGAAGGATTTCAGCTTTGTTATGCAAGAATACATGTTTTAATGTTAAAAATATTTTACGAAACCAGTTATATGATTGCAAGCCTCGATTATCTCACACCATCCTATAAGTTATAACCTTTATATCTTCCCTTGCTCTAAACTAAACTAAAATAACTGTTTTTCTAGTCATAGGACTCGTTTGTCTCCTTATTGCTTAGTTACATTTAAGCATATTATTTGAGAGAACACATTAATATAACCCTTTTTTAGTCTACAACCGTTTTTACTATAAATTCTTATCTACAACAAAATAAACTATTTGCTACATTATCATGAATATGAAACAATTCACAAAAATGCATAACTGACCAATACGACAAAAACATTCGTCCTAAGTACCAAAAATCAAATTTGACGGTAAACCACAGTCCCCGTCAAACATCCTTGAGAATCTGAAAATATGATTTGCAGAATCGAAGAAAATTCGAAAGTGAGCAGACAAAAAGATAAGAAGCAAACAAATGTACTTGGTGATTTTTCTCTTTTTTATTTGTTAAGTTTTCGCCTTCAGTCTGGTTTGTTTTTACGTCGCTCTTTTGCAACTGCATTTTTCCGTGTGAACGTGTAATTTTTTTTTTGATTATCAAATCGAGTGATTATCTGCGATAGTTGGGGATCCACCATCGTGTCCCGGGAGGAAACTTTACATGAATCCCCACAGTGACTTAGTTCACAACATATTACTTCTACATTTCACGACAGAGAATCTACTGTTCAATTTATAAAATTATGTTGAGAATCTACTGTTCAAATTATAAAAGTATAGCTTGAATTCAAATTTAAAATGTAAAAGTCAAGTATCATGGTAGAATTGTGCTCTAAAAAGAAACATTCATTTCGACCGTGTCCCTGTTTATCAAAGAACTTGCTGTTGATTTTACATACCTGGCGTTTCTGCGTGTGCTGTGATAATTGCTAAAGTTATAAATTAGTAGAAATAGAAAGATAACGGATATACAAGCAATTACGTCTTATATTCTTTATCGCTACCTCCCCGAAGCCTCTTCATAATGCCTTGCTAAAAGGATCGGTCAAACTAGCCGAATCATTTTTATTCATACTTGATTGTGGAAAGCCCCTATTAAAAAAAAAAAAATTAACCCCTAACTTACCAGTGTAAATGCCTATTAAAATATTATTTTTTTAGGGGAATGCTTAGCCCTTTCTTAACTAAAGGGATAGTAAGTTTATGCGCACTTCCCTCACAAACCTAGTTTTTATTTTTTTTATTTTTTCAGAATACCATTTTATCTAATAATTCACTTTCCATTTTTACATGTGGCTATTTTACCGTGCCATATTTTCCGGTGCAATTTTTACGTAAATTCGATCAAACTATACCAGGAATATATATATATATATATATATATATATATATATATATATATATATATATATATATATATATATATATATATATATATTCTAAAGCCAAAGACAATGTGGGGTAAGACCGGAATTATGAAAGTAAAGATAGAAAAACAAACAAATATAGACGGGTGTGCTTGAGTAGAGGAGTGTCTAGCCTTTATACGTCTATCTTTCCTCACCTTAATGTATAATTATTTATAACCAAATTGCTGGTATGTCCGGTGTATGTAAAGTCCGTGGGTGGTATGGAACTTTGATTAATTTCGAGAGAAAGGGACGTCTTTTTTTCAAAAGACAAAGTGGATCCAAGATGGCGAAAAGAACGCGACTTGACTGCAGAAACCCTTCCCTTTACTCAGCATATGGCAATGCCTATAGTCGTGCAATCTCCTTGCTAGTGAACTGCACCCTGTCAGCGTCGGTGGTAGCTGTCCATGCGGACGGGGCCGGCGGGCAATCTTCGTCGATGCTGCCGTTGATAGTAGTGCATTTCAGATTGTCAGTGTTCATGCGTCCAATTTTACAGTAGAGAGGGTTTCCTTTTTTCGGCGGTTGCAGGTGTTCCTTGAGAATCCGGAGAGGTTAGTTTTAATGGGTGATTAGAATGCCATCCTTCATCCCAAGATAGATATGATCGGTGGGAGTAGCGGGTCTGAGTGGTTTTACAGCAGTATGTATGACCTGGTTGCTTCGTGCGGGAGATGTGGACGCAGCATGCTAGTCTGCCTCCCCCTCCACGTATTTATTTGGATCGGATGTTAATTAGAAGAGGCGATGTAGACTTTCTATCTTACCCCACGTTCTACTCTTTAGGACATTCAGACCATAAACTGGTTATGCCCCGATTTAACTTTAGCGCTAGGCCTAAACTAGCCAGATAGTAGAAGTTTAATAGCTCCTTACTGGAGTTCGAAACTTTCAGGCAGAAGATTACAGAATTAATTCAGCGGGCACTAGTTAGGACGGTTACGGAGAGTAAGTGGTGGGTGTACACTAAAGCCAAAATGTCAAGTACAGCCAAGAAAGATAGGGTTAAGGCAAAAAGCGTGTAGAGGATAGGCTGCTCTTGAAGGGTAGGGGGGAGGCGTTCGCCACTTACGATATTTCGCCCATTTTTTTACCGGATAATTTCCCTTTCTGCGAAAACAAAGGTTCCTCTCCTCGCTTCTGTGGGAGGATAGAAAGCATTATGTTCGCAGAGAGTACAAAGTCCGAACGTGGGAGGCCTTGACTCTTCGATCTCATGTGTTATAGACATGCTAAGAAGTTGGCTTTCCTTGGTCATTCGCTAGAGCAGAACGTTCCGTGGGTCCCTGCGGTTGGAAGCGCCTTTCCCAACCTCAAACCCGACACTTCGGTAGAAGATCGACGTAGACCGAGGGGGGAAGGAAAGTTCTTTTCTGAATGCTGAACCGCAATCGGAGCTTTCTAAACAACTCGGAATTTTCCTCACCTAGTGACTAGTCCAAAATGCACTGCCTCTGTTTGACAGACTTCACAATTACGACGAAGGTATTCCTGCCTGGTGTCAGTGCTGCGATGAACGCAGGTTTTAAATGGTCGAGCATGCTTTTTACTATTGCAGCCGACTCCAGGGACTTTTGGAGTATGTCAGAGAGGTAACAGCTCGCATCGATGCTGGGCGCCCGCTTGACCTGGACGCAGTTTGTGGACAATATGAATCCGCCGCTGCCCAGATAGCAAAGAATTGTTTTTCTGTCCATCCTATCAATAGCAAGAATGGTGAATTGACTCACACGCCTTAAAAAGGCCTATGAGGAGACATCTATTTCAGATTGAGAACTGACTTTTTACTTTAAACATTTGCTCAAAGTAAAGATAAAAGGCGATTGGAAGAGGTTTCCTCGAGTGTACCTTTATAAGAGATGGGTGCATGAAACTAGTTTATTCATCCGTCGAGGAGCCATTTTGAATTCGTGCTCCCTCCGGTCCTGGATCCTTCGAGAACCTTCGGCTGGACTAGAATAGATTCATAAAAAAGACTCTTGACTGGCGGTAAAAATGAGATCCCATTCCTGTTTTATTGTTTTGGTTATAGAGAACCACCGAATATTCTAAAAACCATACACCGCTTTATTTTTGCCCACGGCTTTTCTCCACTCAGAGGTCGCCTATCACCCCCAGTTTCTCCGCCACATTATTCCCCCCCCCAAATCCTATTATAACTGCCCCAATCTCACCTAGATATCCTCATGTTGTCGGTTTTTTGAAAAATAGTAGGCGATCTATTACTTAGACGAGGGTCAGGAGGGACAATATTTACACACCCCACTTTTTACTTTTATGAACTTTTTCTTTAGCTTTGCGCCACTCCACGCCATGAACATTATTGTATATTAAAAATTTTTACCACCAAATTTATAGACCTTTCACACACACACATACACACAATAATATTTAAAAAATGCACACACACAAATACAAAAAATAACATACTTTTATATAATCGCTGAGGAATTTATTAAGTAGATCTAACTCCACGGAATGAATGTGATATTATGGTGAATATTGCCAGTCAAGAATAATATCTTAAGTCACATTGAAAATAGAAAGACCCTGCACGCATCTTTACCCAACTTCTTATAGGGCCTTGTGCCTTAATTTGTTGTTTGAACTGGTTTTGTCAATTTTGAGTGCAATAATTAATCTTGTAAATTTTTTCACGAAATAACTTATATATAGAGGATCACAGTGTAGTATCTTTTCTGATGATCCACATAAGATAATTAGTCCTTAGAGAAAACTATTCTATACTATAGTATTTTTTTTCAATTTACTTACTTCTTACGCGCCCTTTTTGAGGAGCTGGTTTTCCCACATTAAAAAAGACCTTGTGTCGCATTTTGCTTTCGTGGGGAAGCAAATAAATACCAGTAGAAAAGGAAGGCATGTAATATTAATGTGAGTTCAATTGTAAACTTAACTCTATTTATATACGTGTTCACAACAACATATCATCTATAACTGTTTCATGCGTATACACTTTTAATACAAAATAATATATTACATGCATCCTCTCCTCACATTTAATTAAAACGATCCTCAATACGTATCCATAATTATCTATCTAAATAATATACCATTTTATCTATATCCCCGTCTGTGTCAATATGTCCATGTCTATCTGTCTTTCTGTCCCTGTGTTTTCCCCTGATTGAATTGTTCGCAACGTAGACACCAGAGCTGTGGCATTGGCGCCATATGCTTTTAATTCCGTTTTATATTGTTCCGGTTTACGATACAAATGTTGCCGTATTCCCATTTGCTTTGTCTCGACGATTAGATTTTCATTTTAGCTGTTCGTGGTTATTTGCTTCTAATTTGATTATGGACGATCGCTCTTATATTAAAGACGAGTCCATTCCCGGCGGACACGAAATTGGAGCTAGCTATTAAAAAAAGTTGGCGTCAGTACAGGGATATAGAAAGAATGGTTAAAAGAGAAAGTGAAAGAGAATTAAGAGAGAAAGAGTTGAAACGGTAGATGGTGGGATGAGTGGGATATTGCCAGAGTGAAGTAGAATCACATATGTATTCTTTGATTCAAAGAACGAAGCGGTATTTGTCTTCTTTCCAAGCATTTAGTTTATGCTACCAAACGATTATACCAAATTTAACAAAACTAGAAAAATGTTACTAAAATGATATGGAAAATATTAATTGTCTGTGTTCAGTCATAGAATGGCATATACTTCTTTGGAAATTGAATATCTAGCATACTGACAAGCGATCTTGGATTATAAAACTTTGAAATTTACTCTAGTTTTCGCCAAAAATTTAGCTGTGTGTCTTACAAAATTTCTTCTTACTTAAACATTTTGGAGGGGCCACAGTAGGTGAAATTGTCATATATGAAATCAAAATCCTATTTGACAATAGAATCAAGAATTAAATCATATACACTGTTATAATACAAAGTAAATTTAAACGCGTAATTATTCGCTCTTACATTTTCTGATACAGCTTAGTCGGCATTGGTGATAGGCGAGATAGGGTCAGGCGAGATACGTCATTCAATTCGAAAGTGAATTTGACTGTTGGTTTAAAATTTGGTTGTATTCATTTATAAAACATCAATCCATCTGGTATTACCTTGTCTTAGTTTAACTTGACTGGTCACAGCTTATCCAAGCAAGGATGCCACACAAGGATAATGGCTAAGTGTTAGGTAAATGGGGAAACAAAATCAGAAAAGATTGAACCTGAGTAGGGCTTGATTATCTAAAGGTCGACTCAATAGTAATTTATTCGCTATAGATTTGAAGATGATCGTGTTACATTTAATCGCGCAGCAGAGAAACCGTATTACGTAGGAAAGCCGCAGGAAAGAAACGCTATTAATATAATTTTTCCTTATTTTAGGGTACAGATAAGGATTTCTGGTTCCAAAAGTGATGCTTTAAATTGGAGTATTAATTATCTATTATTTCTACTAATGATTAATATTTATAGTTCTAAAATTATCACAAAAACTAAAATCATGACGTAAAAATACTAGGTAATTTTATTTAACTGTTATAAAAAAAAACTTTGCATAAATTCTCTAGGGAACGTTTAAAACAATGCAGTTAATTTACAAAAATTGCTCCAAAAGTAAACACAAAATAATTTTGGGATTTTAGGAATATGAAGAAAGTATGGAATAAATATCAAATGAAAATAAATTTTAAAGTCATTTTATATGGGATATGATTTTAAGCGGACCGCACCAAGTGGTATTTACTCTTGCTAAGCCACTGTTTAGGGGAGAATAAAAATAAATACGCATACGGTTTCTATACAAGTAAACAAAAATACGATTTTAAGATCCCATTGTTCAAGTCTGACAGGCGCCGCCTTTATAAGCTCGTTTTATGCATGACATAATAAAACGCTACAAATCACGCATCAGTTGACTGACACAATTTACAATCAACCCCAACTCGCAAGAGAGTTAAACAAACAGTAACTGTATTTTAAATAATAAACCTAACGAATTGTTTTTTTGCATTTCAAGAAAAATATAAACAACTAATGATATAAAAGAATAGAAATGTAAAACCCGTTCCCTGTTTGGCTGAGAACAATTTTTATACGACTGTGCGTTTTGTTCGCTAATAGAACATGTCCGCTGTAAATAAACGCAATTAATTTGACACAAAACATAGCCAACTTCCGCGGGAGATAGTCGTTTCCTTCCCGTTGTCGACAATGCTGTCATTTTACAAATATATATCCCGCTGCAGTCGGCCTTGTCCGCCACCTTGATTCACGTGCTCACCTATCATCAACATTTCGACCATTCTTTGTGTGTTGTTATTTGTTTTTGGAAACAGTGGCCAACATGTTTTCGTACGGCATACTATTCACTGATTCTGGCTGCCCCAGCGCTAGTGCCTATTATCGCGCAAACCTACAAGAGGAAGACGTTTACATTGAATAAATATGAAAAAAAAAAAGACAAGAACGAATTTAAGAACGTAAACAAAAACAAACAAAAAAAAACAAGGAAAGAAAGAAATAATCTCTGTTAATAACACTGGACGAAATGCTGGATGTTTTTCTAAGTTCGTGACTATTACCTTAGGAATCGAATACGGATGCTGGCAAACGCAATTGCTGGAAAGGAAAATAATAAAGTAAATATAAATAATAAGGATTATTATTATTATTATTATTATTATTATTATTATTATTATTGCTTTTATTATTAATATTATTATTATTATTATTATTATTATTATTATTATTATTATTATTATTATTATTATTATTAATGCAAACAACGGCATCATGAACACACAGACAAATGGTATAAACACAAACCGGCAGCAGTACTGGAAAATGAAAGTCATAAGATCCTACGTGGCATGGATATACAAACAGATGAACTCATAAAATAAAAAAAATACCGAATGTCATAATAGTTAACGAGAAGGAAAGGTCCTGCCAGATTGTAGATTTTGCCGTCCAACCAAACCACAGAGTGAAGATCAAGAA
The DNA here is from genome assembly GCF_053919585.1 of Euprymna scolopes. NCBI lineage: Eukaryota > Metazoa > Mollusca > Cephalopoda > Sepiida > Sepiolidae > Euprymna > Euprymna scolopes. Next base: position 87,967,294 of record NC_136503.1, on the reverse strand, counting down.
GACCGAAAAGCGGAGCAAATACACGGAACTGGCTATCGAGTTCAAAGTGAAAATGAAGAAAGTAAAGATAACACCATTAATAGCAGGAACGCTAGAAACGATACCAAAAATCTGTTGAAAAAGAATGATAGACATTGGAATCAGAGGGATGGCAGAGAAGATACAACGAATTTCCTTGCACTGCAAAACTGCAGAAACATTAAGGAAAACCCCTTGAATGTGGAGACTAACACCACACATAAACTACACAGAAACTGGACGCAGCAACGACGATATATCCATAACACAAATAAACATAACATGGAATCAAGAAAACTGAAACTGTATAATTTAAAAACGCCGGCCCCTTTTTTCTCTATGAGTGTCATCAAAAACAGGCACCACAGCATATAATGAGGGTCAAGGAGGATGGAAAGACCGAGGAGCGATAGCGTTAGCCAAATCTCCACTGGAGGAATGCAAAGAGGACTGGAACTTTGGGGAAGCTTATTACCAACCAAATTCTAATGAAGACCAATGGTTGCCGCCACCGAGAAATCAATAGTAAGCGACTGTTGCGATAACGCAATTCCTTCACAAAGGCTATCAAAAGAGATGGAGAGTACTGGAACTCTGGGGAGGCTTGTTGTAACATGGAATATGGAATATCATAAGCTGTTCTCAAAGAGCAATATTTGATGATGGCTTGTGTGACTACTCCTAGCGAGTTAATAATAATAATAATAATAATAATAATAATAATAATAATAATATAATGTACGGCATAATCACGTTGACACACCGGTTCTTGTCAGATCACCGAAGTTAAGCAACGTTGAGCCTGGCTAATACCAGATTGGTGACCATTTGGGAATTCTAGGCACTGTATGTGCTCTTCGCTTATCTCGGCATTTGTTTCCAGTCGTCTTGTACCTCAACTTGCTATTGGCATGCAACAATGTTGACTTAGGAGAAGCGTGGTTGGAGATTGCGCAACTCCTGCCACACAAATTTCACGCGCAGGCACCCTTACAGTGGGTATCAATAGTCTGTCAAGACTGAAGGAAGCCTTATCTACTTACTACTAATAAAATATAATAATAATAATAATAATAATAATAATAATAATAATAATAATTATAATAATTATAATAATAATAATAATAATGTACATGAACAGGAAAATAGCATGAAGTAAAAGAGCGTCGCTGCTTCGAAAAAAAAAACAACTAATTATTGTTAGCATTCGTTTCCTCAGACTGTTCTAATTATAAGTGTTTCTAGAATGCCATTGAATAGTTACAAGAGCGTCCACCTGACGGTTGCCAACGTCCCTTAATGACTGTGTTTCTATGAAACCCAACACACCTATATTCTCTGTATGTCACCCTCACTTACCTGACATCATGATGCTGATGGTGATGATGATGATGACGACGATGATGATGATGATAATGATGATGATGATGATGATGATGATGATGACAAGGAATAAATGGGAAACAAAAATAAGGCGAGGATCCACAAAAAATAAGAAACGACAGGAAAAACTGAAGACGCAGCAAAACGAGTTAATAAATACAAACAAATACAAGCATAAGTCTTTGTTGAATCATGTGCTACTGTTGCTACTGATGATGATGATGACGATGATGATGAAAGTATAAAATGTATAAACGACAAATCTTATATTGTTTTAAACAGATAAAACTAGAATTAAAAAAATATAACAGATAATATCGAATGCTTGCAACGTATCATTGCCTATAAAGTAAGAACACAGATCAGAATAAATTCAGTAAATACCCAAATTTCCGTGTGAACATCGGTTATAAATAGAAACAGCATATCGTTCGGTTTTATTTAGATGTTAATTTTGATATAGCGCTGTTCTTTTTAATATGCTTTTTATTAACTGAAACTGAATACTTGGAATGCATCGGCTATGTTGGACTATTACAAAAATTTAACACATTTTGAATCTGACTAGCGAATTTCTAGTTGTGATTTTCTGCAATGATATTTACAATATAATTTCCTGCTTAAGCACAATTTATGAATACAGATAATTGTCGACCTCGCAGTTGATATTATGTCGGCCATTGATCTTCACTAGATCTCGAACGATCGCTGTATCCGTTATCTCTAGCCATTTTTCGCAGTTATTACTTTATCATTATTGCTTTATGTGATTTTTTCACCTCTTATCTTGCGTCCCTTCTCGTTTGTCTGTCTATGATTCTACTGAAAACTTCGGTTTTATCTATCGATGCTATTATCCTCTTCTGCCACAGTGCATTTCGCCTAAATCTCTTTAGTATTCCATATCCGTTATTTGTCCATCAAGAACCTAACGAAACCTTCTCTTATACATTAGTCCATCAGCAAGTCCGATGCTCTCTCACAAAAGTCCCTTGCTTTCTCTCCATCTCTTTTTTCTCTCTAAATTTTAACCGTTTCATTTTTACACTAACAGTGGAGGAGTCGCCCGGCTTTACCCGGTTGTAAAATATGCTTAATATGATTTTTTAATTTGTCCAGATTTCGTATATATTATTATATTTCCACAGAAAAACAAAATAAGTATTTGAGTGCAATCAGCTAGAATCAACTAAACCAGACAAATGCGGCAGCTAGAACCGGAATTGCTAAAAATGGAAATCGCCAGCCAACAGCTGGCGACGCGCATGCAGGTCAGGTGGTCCCTCGCCCTTGTCAATAAAACAAGGCAGTTAGCAACTAGATTTTAATTTTTTCGGTGTTTCTCGGTTTCTATAGTGTTAATTATAGGGAATTCTACTATACTTTGATGATTTTAAAGAAGAGTTAGATAGACTAGAAGTAATCGAGTACCAAAAATTAATTTATTTTATTAGAAAAATTAATTCAGCTTCCATGGTTTCGAACTCTGAACGTGTTTATATAGCGTTATATGTGCTAACGGCAAGAATTCGATGATAGATGTTGAGTATCTGATGTTTGGGCGTCCAATTATTTTGGCCGAGGTCGGCATCTTCGGAAAAGTGTCCCGTTCGATCGTGCAATCGTCGGTGATGGGCTACGAACTAATCGAGCTTTGGATATCTCTCCATATCGATTATTCTGGGATTCCAGTATATGCATATGGCATACCATCTGTGAGAGATTACGAGCAATAAATATCTAACGGCAGTGAAACACTGGGCGGAGGCTGATATGATGTAGGACACTGTGTGCCTTGTGTGAGGCTTATGCCATAAGAGAGATAAGCTCTACTGGAAATCCCTGCTGGCAGCAGAGTACCACATTCGGTGAAAAGTTGTCGATATGTATGACTTTAAAGAAATTGCGAAAATTGTGTTGGTCATCCGTAAGGCAAGGTAGAAAATTAAATTGACTGTTATGTCTTCGAATGAACGAGTAAACATGAAGATAAAGAAAAATAATCCTCATTAAATGATAGAGATGGGTTCTCCTTGCTAGCTCACTCGAGGGGGCGTATAATGACGTCCTTAGGAAATCTAGTTAGGTAATAATCACATATTCACGCTGCTAGTGATGTGGTGAGTGATTGAACATTAGTGGGATATTGATCAGATAATATTAAAACGGAATCGATGATATCGATAAAGCTAACCAGCCTTTTAACTAGCACCTAAGACTAGTGAGGTTATAATCACACAGTCACGCCATGACCGTAGGGGGTGATTCAGAACCTCTCGGAAATTAATCGGAAACCGATCAGTTCGATTATGCTGGACAGCTTTTTAACTAGTACTAAAGACAGGCGATGTGATGATCACGCCGCCACATCAGTCAGTAACATTAGTGATTGAAACCTGTAGTATATTGATAGGCTAGTATGCATGTTAACTAGTTTTTAGAATGTAAAGGAATATGCCCGAGTATTAAGACCATATGGGATTATTTTCGGTTATTACGACACCGGTGGGCCGTACAACCTAATTACCTAAGGGTTAGAAGGATTAAAAAAAGAAATAAAGAGGGTAGCGATTCCTATAATGGGCAAAGCATTTACATAAGACTGTTGAGACTCTGGACTGCCCATGGAAGGGACATATTCATAGAAGAAGTATCGTTGAAGAAGTCCAGTGTGAAGAGGTGTTGAAATGTCACCGATGCGATAGAGATGATCATCTCCAAAGACGACGTAACTAAACTTTAATTAAAAGGTTATGAAAAGTGCAGAGAACTTTATCCGAGTAAATCTGGAGGGATTCTCGCTATTAACTGATTTAAGCATAGTGGTGACGAGTGCGAGTAGAGATACTATAATGATCATTATAGATCCTGATGAAGGAATTTGAAACGTCTTCAGTGAGATAGAGACAGAGTGTTCCAAATAAATAGAAATTAAACTATAATTAAGACAAATTGTTTCAGAGATACGTCTCGTGAGTTGATCCAGCTGACTCGGATAAAGCAGTCTTGAGTCGTATGGACTGAACACATGATGGTGTGGTTAGAAACACCCTGGAGTTGAGACACTTAGGTACCAAGTGTTATGGGAATCAAGCAGTTGCGCAAGAAGTAAGAAACGATGCTTATCATAACACTGGGCAAGAATTGTTTATATTGTGAATGCTATCTAGATTTCTACAAGTGATGTAGGGTATTTTTGCAATGCTGAATCAGGAAATCGAATCCGTTTCACTCCATCAGGCCATGTTTGTGTGCTTAGTTCATTTGAAAAAAAAAGAAATCGTGTGACAAAATTGGTTACATTTTTGTGGCATTATTAGCTCATTTTCGTTAATACAGATCGTCCTACATCATCCTAAGTAAGGTTTTTAAGAAAAAATGTTTGTCTAAATATATATATATATATATATATATATATATATATATATATATATATAAATATATGTATATATATATTGATTGATTGCCAGATGTAAACATTGATTACTGTAAAGTGAATGGTGGTAAAGGTAAGTAAACGACAATTACATGTTGCTTCAACGTTGTTCAAACTTCAGAGCTTGAACTTCCGTTTCTTCAAACCGATGGAATGTTAGCGGAAGGGAGGTCTCTCTTCAGAATCTAACTGACTGTGTCCCAGCGATCCTGATACGTTGTCTCAATTTCTTTCATATCCTGATGGAATATCTTCCCCTGCTTGTTACTCATTGAACCCAGTTTCTCAAGAAACCGGTCAATGAATAGGAAGCTCATCTTGATGCTCATGTTGCAGCCGGGATTCTGAAAACAGTCAGCACGTTGTTGACAAGGTCTGCGTAATTTCTGGCCTCATTGTTACCAAAAAAGGTTTTCACTACCAGACCAAATGCCTTTCATGCTTCCAGTTCCACTTCGCTTATTGAGTTTTCTTACTCTGGATCTCTATTGAGCTGACGGATCTGAGGACCGTCAAAGATGCCAGCTTTCAACTTCTCCATGGTTAATCCTGGAAAAGCCTGGCACAAGTAAGTGAAGCCTTCACCATACGTGTCGAGAGTCTTGGTGAACTGTTTGATCAAGCCGGGTTTTATGTGCAACGATGGGAAGAGTATCCTGTCTCGGTCCACTAGAAGATCATTGATGAGGTTCTTTTCAAGGAACCAGTTTCTCTCACACAGTCCATTTTCCCCATGTAATGCTGAGCACAGTCTTTATTATCTCACATGCACAGAAAACATGGATACTTGGTGAAGCCAGGCCGTTGTACCCATATTCAGGTCAACAATAATAAACCACTTATACTGATCATAATCAATTTTCTCCAGCACATACTCTACCGCCTCATACTTCTCTTTTAATGTAGTCGAGTGAACGATGGGTACAGAGGGAAACTTGTTGCCGATGTGTAACAGAATACATTTCAGTGATCGCTTGCTGCTGGCAATAAACAGTCTCCAATCTTTTGGTTCGCAATATCTACATAGTAAACTAAGTTCTTTTCCTCAGAGAAAAACGGAAGAAGGTCATTCTATAATTGTCAGAGGGGGATTTTTCCTTCAATCTGGATACCAACAGTTCGGCAGAGTTCTTTAACCAACTGAGGTCGCGGACTAGATCATTCAACTTCTTATGGGGAAATGGATGTAGAGCAGCATCTTCAGAAACCATTCTTCTTCTCTTTCTTCTTCATCTTCATCTTCTTCTACTTCTTCTTCTTATTCTTCTTCTTTATGTCATTTAAAACTGGAGATAACTTCGTCACTAATATACGGAAGTTCTCTGAAGATAGGCACTAAAATTTCATCATAATGAACTACAAGACGACATGCTGATTGAATATCAGGATACTTGATGCTGAGCCGCTTTTTTATATTAATCACAGTCAAATAAATAGCACAGAAATAACAGTCAGTGATATGGGTTTTGACTCCCTCCAAACCATGAGAATTCCAAAGATCAGACTCCTCTTGCCATTAGTCCACCCACGCAGAATCTCAGCGCATGCTTTGCGCACCATATGTGGCACCCCAAATTTATACTGATCACCAAGCCTAATACCAAAATAAGCGGTCCTGGATATGACCTTAAACTATATCCGATGGTGAGGCCCTAGCTTGTGGGCTTTGTGGAGTGTGGACCCACCCTTTAATTGCCAGTGCTCCCAGATCCACTCTGACCCGGAGTGGCAATAACTGTTAGGGTCCGCACTATGGATTAAATAGAAACCAACTTGAAAAAAAGTATATTCTATTAAAAAAACATATTCAAAATAACTGGATTCGGCATTAAATAATCTGAAAAATTTGATATACTGTAAAACAAAAACAACCAACCAACAACCAAAATAATCATGGTAAGCATGAAACATGTAACTGGTGATGTTTTCACATATGTAGCAGAACATATCGGTCTTATTTCTGCACAGTCTTCTGAATGAAGCCATCTTATTCACCTGCAAAACAAGAATAGGTACACAGAAGATAATAATAGACAAAAAAGCAAAAGAATAAATAAACATGGTGGCATTATAATAAAAAAAGATGATTTGTAGATTTCATACGCAACTAATTTAAATTTTTAAAAAAGGAAGAATTAAACGCTTTTAAAAGTTAATCCAGTCCATAAGCAAAAAATACGTATTCTACACGACATTTTACCCACAACTACTTCTAAAATGCTCCACATATGCGTAAATGTAAACAAAAACGTACAAAATTACGCCATATCTCAAAAACATGACCTGAGTGGACAATATCAATGTGATTTCTGGATTCAGCACAACAGATTCACACAAAATTAGCTAAAAACTTGCAGCCAACCAATTTTTTTTTTTTTGACCACTGTAATGCATGGTCATATAAGACTTTCTATGAATCTGGAGAGAATTCAGAATCTGGACCAAGGAACCCCACCGGACTATATTAAACCACTCTGGCTGTGCCCCCACTCCCCTCGACACACACAGCGAGGTTTGGCGTAAATTGCTGACTAGGGCAAGAACGGATACATTAAATGCTTTGAATTGCGAAGAATGAGAGAATGAGAAATAATAAGTTATTTGATACAAAATCGCAGACTGGAAAAAGAGGTAAAGAGGGTAATGGATTATGGGTCAACTTACATAACGTAATTTTGATGGAAAATTAGATAAGTATGATAACATACTCATTGCGATATTAATAACAGTCGTATTACGTGTGAGAAAGCGGGTGAGAAGACTTGAAAAATAGGTTGCCTGTAGTGATGGCATGGGAAGACTCTTGTCAGAACTCAACCAAAATCGATGTGCCCAATGGAGGACGTGTCTTCACACATGGCTATTATTTTATGTATTAGATTTATAATAATATTCATTTCTTTAAGATCCTATCTTTTAGAACAAAATATATAATATACTGCAGAAGAGGTGTTCATAAAAAGTAAAACTATATCTAGTTTCACTGACCTCAAAGTGTTGCCTTGTTCGTATCATAAAAGGGGTATCATTGTATGATCGTCTAAATATTGGTGTCGATTTGTGATATATTCATATCTAATTGTCCATATGCAGTTGTGTGTGTGCACGCGCGCGCGTGCGTGCGTGCGTGCGTGTGTGTGTGTGTGTGTGTGTGTGTGTGTGTGTGTTATACGTATTTTGGACATAACTTAACTTCATGCGTCGTTGATCTTGTCAACCTGGAATTAATCTTGTTCTTGGAGGGGAGACTGGAAACCTGTTTTGAACGAATATTCATTCACTCCAAGACGATGATTGGTTTTTATATAGTTTTTATTCACCTTCCAGGTGTCGATTGCAAAAGAATGGAAACTGAATGTCTTTGCTTGCATGGTTACTTCAAGGTCTTATTTTCACACACGTCAGCGTCCCTCTAGTGAAGGGGAGGGGACGACCTGTTAAGCCTCCGCTCGTCTTTACATCCCAAACCCAACTCACTGACTCCAGCTAATCTGATCACGTGACTCCCACGCAGATCTAGTCAGCTGACCCTCGCTTCCGGTAAAACATGTCTACAATATGATTTACCATATTTCCTTCATATGTTCGGCCTATTTCATACAAAAGTTACGTTTTGAGTTTTATTACTACTTGCGTTAACTTGGGCAAAATAAACTATGAGATAACACTTATTAGAGCTTGGATTCAGTTGACTGTTATTTTATCTGAGGTCCATGTCTACTTCAATTAACATAGGATTCAGTTGAATTTAAATTCAACTTGGCGTTCTTATTGTGTTTAACGATCTCGGTTGTTTCATATGTGTTTATTATATTTAGCGTTAAATTTTGTTAACTTGCTTTATACAATGCTATCATCTTGAGGTTAATCATTACTGTGATTCGCGTTAAGCTCAATTAGATGACGTTGGATTTAATTTGTTTAATTATGACTGGCGTCCATCGTGAATATATTTCAATCTTGAGTTTATATGTTGTCGAATTGAATTTGGCATTCTCTTGTAATTCTAAATGTCGTGTGATTATTGACGGCGATATTTAAAATTGATCTGTATTTGACGTGAATTTTTACTTAACTTATATCCAATATTAAACACATTTAAAGTTCATGTTGCACGCATGAAACTATCAGTTCTAATAACTCTCGAATTTACAAGTTTGATTCTTAACGGTTCCATTTTATCCGGTGCCCATAATGTCTTTATCTGTATTAATTTAAAATTTTTCGTATTGAGTTAAAGTAAAATGAATGTTTACCTTGAGATCAATTGCATCCGGGGTTCGCATTGTGTTTAGTATTTGTTGTAAAAGTTTTTTTTTTAATATTAAAAGTTTATCTAGCAGTGAATTACATTTGATGCCGTTATGAATTTATTTGGACTTAGACCTGACGTTAATGTTTGAATTGAATATGAAGTGAATATGTTCTTAAGATTATTTCTGATTTACATTTGAGTTAAATCACATATATGAAGTGAACATAAAGTTCAATAACACTTAAATTACATTAACCGATGATCTAGGGTGTAAGTGCATCTACATATTATGTTGAATTACGTTTAATTAAGCGTTAATATTGAATTAAAGAACACCACGATTCCCTTTTTAGTGGCACCTGACTTTCATATTAAGTGACATGACATTTAAATTTAAATCTTTTCAGCAAGCATGTTATCTGCTTGCTTTCGTCCACTTCCTCATTTAATTCATGCATTTATTCCATATTTACTTCAATTACACGAGTTATTCGTTAGGCGTTCAACATAACGTTGCATTCACGTCAGATATATATATATATATATATATATATATATATATATATAACGATGCATTCACGTCATATATATATATATATATATATATATATATGTATATATACCATGTTTAACGTTATAATAGCATTATATTGAATGTTTTTACATATTGTATGCAATGGCAATAGTATGTAATCAAGTATTTACCTTTTTTCTTTATTAAACATAATATAAATATTTCATTTAATCACATGTGTGATTCATGTGTATCCCAATCATGAATACTATGTCTGGTTGTATGTCATGGTTATTTTATGTGCTTCACCCCTTATGATCAAGTTTCAAACACGAACGTTACCGATAAGGCGAATATTCAAAGCATTTTAACCCCGATCACCAAACGGTGAGCAAGTCTCGTAATCATGCAAGCCAAAAGGATGATGTGAGAATCCTAAAGAGTACTTTTATGGCAAATCTGCAACCGCATACAGACCAGCAGGAAGACATGCCCTACGTTTAAAGGATTGTCTGCAAGCGAGATATAATAGTAAATCTAACGATCTTTTAAACACCAGTGGAAAGGCGTCTGGCTTTGCCCGGTCGTAATATACGCTTAATGTGATATTTTAATTTGTCCAAATTTCGTATATCTATATATCTATAAAAGTGGAATTGTCAGCCTGTGTGGATGTCTGTGTGTGTAAATTTCCCTACCAAACTTCTCTGTCACTTTTCAGTCTACACACTCGAGATTTTATATAAGGACAAGTGAGATTTGGAAAAATCTTTTTAATAGATTTCCTGCCAGAAATTTCGCTGTCAAAGGGTCAAAATTCAACGATTTAACCTTTGAAAACTCAACTTAACGCCTCCGCCAATTTTGGGCATAAACACTTGAAATTTTAGATGTAGCATACTTGAACATGTATCAAATTTTTAATTTGATTTGGGCCCAAAACAATACATATTAAAGGGGTTAATATTGGGGTCAAATCTTTTTATAAAATTTATATCTGCGGTCTCTAGCAAACTATTGAGCCAATTTGGGTGTTAGCATTTGAAATTTTACATAACGAATATTCAGACATGCAAAAACATTTTAATAATTTTGGGGCAGAAAACATTGCTGCCAAAGGGTCAAAGTTGAAAGAGTTGACCTTTGAAGTCTCTAGCAAACTCCTCCGCCAATTCTTCATCTAAACACTTGAAATTTAAGATGTAGGTTACCTAGAAATGACATAAAACTTATATATATATATATATATATATATATATATATATATATATATATATATATATATATATATGCACATAAATTTATGAACGGGCTGAACTGCTAGTATTATAAAGTCGTGATTTAAAAAATAAAAAATATATATATATTTCGGTGCCATCAGCTATTATCGAAATCGAGATCAAAACTGTAGCATTCAATGCCGGTGACGTTATTACTGTGCCAATGTGACACGTATATTACCCGATTGAAAATGAAAAATGAAAAATAAATTAAGATAAATTTACTAAATGTATACCGATTTTTTTTTCAAAAACTGTCTGTAAAAATCGTGTCATGAGAGACACCTAACGCCGCGCTGCGACTTTTAGTTTTGGAAGAGATAGATTTTGAAATACGAAGACAGCCAGACCGATAGACATATAGCCTTATGTATTAAATTAGCTAGGGGGCGGCCAACTTTACCCGGTCGTAAAATACGCTTAAATATGATATTTTAATTCGTCCAGATTACGGATATAATATTAGTCATAACTCCAAAAATAAAAAAAATATATACATTTTTGAGTAGTCAGCTAGAACCGAAATCGAAACTGTAGCATTCAAAATTGATGGCGTTACTATTGTACCGACATGACACGCATATGAACTGCTTTAAAATAAACTAAGATTCATGTTCAAAATATATACCGATTTCTTTTTCAATTTTGACCACTTTTTACTTCCTTTAACACCGTTTTTACTGGCTAAATACCACTCAAAAAGCAGTCTATGAAAAATCCAATTATTTGAGACCCCCAGCGCCGCTCTGCGACTTTTAGTTTCGGAAGAGATAGAATGTGAAAATATGGAGAAAGACTGACAGACAGATAGTGCCTTTATATATTAGAATAGCGAGGGAGCGCCAGTCTTTGCCCGGGCGTAAAATAATTCTTTTTTCTTTTTACCATCTTTAGGCTCTTTTGCTCTATATATAGCAAATCATGTGCTCCTCTTTTTCCTTTCTGGCATTATTTCTGTTCCTCGGGGATAAGTCTCCGATAATTCAGGGAGTGCTAGATTTGTTCCCTCATTTGTGATGTCAGTATTTTCCACATAGTGGGTAAGCACGTGATAGGGCTATAGTTGCTGGGGGCGGTTTCTTTCCCTGTGTCCTGTATAAACGTAGTTCTGCCTTTTGTCTTCCAAGTAGGTACGTTTGTTTCCTGTATACATCTTTCCATGCTTTGAGCTATCATTTTGTTTAGAGTTGCAATTTTTTGGGAACAAGTATGCATGTAACCCGTCGTGTCCTGGTGCTCTCCAGTTTGATATTTTTCCTATTGTTTTCTTTATGGTTTCTTTGCTGATTTCATTCGCTGTTCCTTCTCCGATTTGTTGTAACTCTTCTTTAATATCTTTCAGCCATTCGGCATTTCTGTTGTAGTGTTGCCGTTCTTCCCATATCTTACTCCAATAGAGTTTTGTTTCGCTTGGGTTTTGTCGTTCCGTTTTTCTTTTTCCTTTGTTCACGTTTTGGTAGAATTGGCTTTTATTGTTTTCAAATGTCATGTTTAGCTTGCATTGTTCAGATTTATACCTATATCGTCTTAATGTTCCTTCTTTTGCTGCTATTTTTGTTCAGATCTTCGTGTTTCTTGTTTAACCTCTTCCTGCTAGTCACATTTCCTGTTTATCGTTTTGGCTTCCTTTTTGTGCTTGTTTATTTGGCTTTCTAACCTTATTTCCCATCCAACTTTTGTCGATGAATCTTTCCCCGGCTGTTTTTTTTCTGATTTGAACTTAGTACTTACCACTTTGGCTCCTGCATAAATTAAATTGTTTCGGTCTGTGATTGCATCTGTTGGGATTTATGTGACGAGCTAGTTAATCTCTGTTTCTGTTTTTAATTTCTTCTGTTCCTGATATATTAGAGATGGGAATGTTGCTTTTTCCTCCTTCATGAACTGTATTATTTTTCCTATTTCATCTACTCCTTCCACACATGCATATATATATATATATATATATATATATATATATATATATATATATATATGAGTTCTTGCGCGAAAGAGCAGGACACAAAATGTTTTAAATAATAATAATAATAATAGAATAAAAAAACTAACGACTTTCACTGGCGAGGACTACTACTGACCGTAACCAGTTAAACATTCTTTTTAAAATTTTTATATCTATTTTTCGCGTTATGTACTGATCATTTGTTAATGAAACCTATGTGAAATATGTTCCTTATTTAATTTTAAAAAATTTCTATTCTGAAAAGAGTTTTTAAAAATTGAATCTAAAAAAAGTTATTTTAAAGTTTTTGTTAAGAAAAATTCAGATTTACAGAATTATTTTGTAGAGAAATTTACACACATACACACACACACACACACACACACACACACACATATATATATATATATATATATATATATATATATATATATATATATATACATTCACGATTAATTTCAAGCCCAAAATTATTTGCTATTAATTTACTATTTTCTCAACTCCAAACTTATTTACAATTAATTTACTGTTTATCTCAAACCGAAATTATTTGCTGCTATTAATTTACTATTTTTTTCAAATCCAAACCCATTTACTATTAATTCACTATCAATCTCATACCCCACATTATTTGCTGTTAATTTACTATTGTTCTTAAATCCAAACCTATTTACTAATAATGAACTATTAATCCCTAACCCAATATTATTTGCTATTTATGTACTTTTTCCCTAACTCCAACTAATTTACTTTAAATTCACTATTAACCTCAAACCCAATATTATTTGCTATTAATTTACTATTGGTCTCAAATACAAACTTAATTACATTTAATTCACTAGTAATCTTAAACCAAAATTATTTGCTATTAATTTACTATTAATCAAAACTCTAAATTAATTACTCTTAGTCTACTATTAATCTCCAAATTAGTTCCTATTTATTTACTATTACTCTCAAAACCAAATTATTTATTACTTGAATTTCTGGCCGGCTTTGCTTGAGCCCTATCTTACTGTTCATAGCTTGCCCGATGTGTAAATATACTTTTATGTAAAATGTTCAATATTTAAACCAAAAATTGTCTGAGTAATATTTTTGAGACAGCAGATGCATTTTTTTTTAAACTTGGCCCCTAATTTTCACCCGTTTACTTTTATTCTCTTAATTTAAAATCAAAATAAAATGCCTGACCCATGCCAAGTTACCTCTATTTAAAATGTCAAGTTTTTACATCCAAAATTGGCGAAAAAGTGTAGTAGAATCTACAAAGGTCAACTCTTTCAACTTTGACCTCTTAGCAGCCAAATATTTGCCCCAATAATTATTGAATAGCTTGGCGCTTCCATGAATACCTTTTATATAAAATTTCAAATTTTAGACCTAAAATTGGCTGAGTCGTTTCCGAGAAACCAGCAAGGTCAAATCTTTTAAATCATGACCCATTTTCGATCCCAACTGATTAAAATGTTTGCCCTATATCTGAATAGCCTTTATGTAAAATTTCAAATATCAAAACCAGAAATTGGCTGAGCGATTTGGTAGACACCGCAGAGCCCAATCGTTTGTTTAATTCGACCCAAATTTTGACCACTTAACAATTACTTTTGGGAGCTCCAATGCAATTTTAAAGTTCAATCCATGTCCAAGGAACTTACATTGGAAGTTTCAAGTGTTTAGACCCAAAACTGACGGAGGAGGTTGTTAGAGTTTTTAAAGGTCAAATAGTCGAACTTTTTCCCTTTGACAGCCAAATTTCTCTCCGAAAACTGATTAAAACGATCTTCCTAAATCTCAATAATCCTTATGTCAAATCTCGAGTCTGTAGACTGAAAATTGGCAGAGTTATTTGGTAGGAAAATGTACACAGACAGACAGACAGACATTTTCACTTTTATATATATACTAGCATGGGTGCCCGGCGTTGCCTAGATATTTGGAGGTGTGTGCAAAAAAGTGGTAGTAGGAAGGCAGGCTCGCGAAGGCGGAAAACAACGGGAAAAACGTGACGCCTTTGCTGTAGCGACCATCACCAAACCTGCAGTGACGTAGGTTTAAATTAAGGCTAGACAATCGAAAAGAGGGGATGTCTTTCGAAAATATCGGAGAACAAAGCGACTCCTCCATGTAGGAAAGTGTCAAGTTAAGGGTGAAAAAATGAATGTTTGTAGCCAATTTTTCGGTATTTGTCGTCTGAAGGGTCGAGCTTTAAAACGATACTCTTCCTAAAAAACCGTCGCCTCTGTTGAAAGTTTTGGGCAGACATGCAAAAATACATGCAAATTTTCGACCCAAACCTATTGAAAAGCTTGCCCTATCTCTGAATACCCTTTATGTAAAATTTCAAATGTTCAGACCAGAAATTGTCTAAGTCATTTGGTAGAGACCGCGGAGGTTAACTTTCTTATAACTTTCCCCTCTATTATGACCCCTTAACATTTATAGTCTGTAGACTTGAAATTAACAGACAGATAGATACACAGACACACAGACACCCACACACACGTTCACTTTTATAGATATATATATATAGATAGATTAATAGATTAAACAACAATATATACGTACACACATATATATGGAAACAATTTTTTGTTTACTGTAAATATTTTACGCAAATATTATGCAAGTATAAATCATGTATCATATTACACGTAATAGTTCACTCTAGAAGATCATCCCCTAAGAAAACCGAAAAAAACTAATAGGGAATCAATTAAAATGAATGTTAAAAAGATTATGCACATTAGCTAGATCTTTTGCTAGTGAATGCATTTCCACAACCATATACAAGGTTACCCCAAAAAACTGGGCCCCAATTCTAATTAAGCCTCGTTTCTTATCGTATTGTCCGAATGAAATGAAATTTGGTCATAACTAGTTTATTATATTCAAAACATCACATCCAAACACTAGGGTATTTTGCATTTTTTCTCCGTTCTACAGAATATGTTCTAGATGGCCTACATGTAGCTTTTTTTGAGGGGGGGATCACCCTGTATAAGAAAATTGTATTTTAAATAAATAGAAAAGAGGGGGTTTAATATGAATATCAATACACACAAAAGAAACACAAATTTGTAGTATATATATATATATATATACTCCTATAAATTCGTTTTTCTTTTGTGTGTATTGATATTATTATTAAAACCTTATGGCTCGTTAAAGCCCGTTGAAGTGTTACATAGAGAGATGCATGAATACGTTCTATAACGACGTACACGTTGAATAGTTTGTTCTTGTATATTTGTGTACATGTAAATGCGTCTCTCTCTCTCTCTCTCTCTCTATATATATATATATATATATATATATATATATATATATACATACGTCGTATCATTTAGTTGATCGTCTAGTGTATATATTTTAATATTTATGCAACAGTTCTAACAGGAAACGCTTAACGTGGACCTATCAAAACAGTTGAAGACAAACAGTTCTTTTAACAGATATAAATAATACAACAGATACCTGAATTATTTACAAATATTTATTTTCATGATCCGGCCGGCATTTTCAAAGATTACAAATTCTTAAATCTTATCTGCCTGAAATGACGCCGCACCCCGCCTCATGGAAACCGAGTCTTGAGTCGTAATTCCTTCTAATGTCCAGCTAACGACTCCCTAGAATCACTCTAAATCTACATCACGGGTCTCATGACGTCTCGTCATTACGTATCTCAGAACAACCTGATGCATCTCTAATCTTGATTTTTGTTTATGCAAATCCAATATTAATGTTTATATTTTCACATTCATTTTGCGATTTATTATATTGTATATCAATCATTTTTCCCAATTTAATTGTTTATTTTTCTAATCATAATAATTGATCCTCGACCCGCCGTTGCTCGAATCAATTATTATTATTATTATTATTATTATTATTATTATTATTATTATTATTATTATTAATAATAATAATAATAATAATAATCTTTTGATCTTTGTCCCTGCTTGCCACAGTAAAAACAAATATTACGCCATGATCAAAGAAGAGTTTATATTGTTAAAAAAACGCCAACAACAAATCTTCAATTGAAAAGCGATAAAAATCTGTTATTCAACTGTTGAGTTATCGTTGCTTAATGGTTCAGTATCAGATTGCGGATACTGGCGTCATGAGTTCAATTCTAACCTATGCCGGTTAAGGTTTAAAGATGGAAACATGTATGCCTATAGATATACGGTTTATGTACGTAATATATATATATATATATATATATATATATATATATATATATATATATAAGCGAATAGATGTAAAGGTATTTACTAGTTTTCAAACTTTTGGTCTGTTATTGGTTAAGGACAATTGTGTCAACCCTCCGTGTTGGCATACCACACGGAGATTTAATCAATTATGATTGAGTACAACTAGACCTCGTAAGCGCGTATGAAAACTAGTTTGTCAAGAGTGTGCCTGTCACTGGACAAGGACATTTTGCTATGAACACAACGGGTATTCATTTTCTTTTGTAAGAAAAGAAATGTCGATTCTCCACTACCACAGAACCCGTGAAATTATTTTAAGGCGACTGTGTTTTAAATTAAAATATAGATAAAGCATAGTTGATACCTCGTAAATATCTTGTGTATAAAAATACGCGTATGTTGAGTTCTCTTATTGTGGTATGTTTAAAAAATATATTTTTCTAGTATCGCATTTTCAGTTATCTAATAAAGAACTGTATGCGATTAATGTTTATGCCATTACTATCACAAGTAGTTAAATTGCATACAAACATACCTCTCTCTTTTTTAAAATTTATATATATAAATTTCGTTTTAATTTTGGTTCGCTGAAATTATTTCAAGTAAAGAGCAATAAAAACTATTTCAAAACAAAATAAAAAACATAAACTTTGATTGACTATGGTAGCATTTATCTCTTGTATAATCATTTTTCGGGTAGTCGTTTGTTGGCTTTTCTACAAAACACTCTTACTAAAAAATATCGACGAAATATCGAAAAAACAATGATACAAACACAGTTTTGAAAAATAATGAAGCTTTAATTACTTTAGTAAAGTAATCCAACGAACGCAGACCCCAGAATTTTATTATCCCATCCCTATTTAAGTCGAAACATACTTACCAAATTATTCTTATGTACATCTATATCAACAACCCTTGTAAACGTTTATTTTTCATTTTTTATTTCCATACTTTGGGGGCCAGGCACCACAATTTTTATGAACCACCGTTCTGCCAGTTACAAATATACCCATTCCTCATCCTCGATTCATCGTCTATCATTATATGTAATCAATTTTTTTTAATAGTCAACCATATAGGAGCTTATTTGTGACCAGACACACACATACGTTCAGCTTTATATTATAGATATAATATATATGTATATATGCGTGTGTGGGGGTATGCATGCGAGTGTTCATGTATTTATGTGAAAGTGGCGTGTTAAGGCTTATATTTTAGATTCATCTGCTTGTTCGAGTTCAATCACTTACATACCAAAAGGTTATAGATACATATATGCTCTCACCATCTATGCATAAGATAGTAAACTAGATGCCCATACCTTCTCTGATCACCTAGTCTACTAGAACAAGTAATCCGAAATAATACCAGATTTTTACTGCCGATCCCTGAAAGTCATCCTTGCCATTGGATTCAACAAATGCTACTCTGTGAGACAAACACTTTGAGTTTCCTCAATATTCACGCGAATAGCAGATTCTCTTACTGTGCGTGTAAATATAAAAATCCGAAAACAATCTATTGGGTTACTATCTCAAGGAAATATAAATGGTGAAAAACTATAGTATTGACTTATTTACGTATATTTATCCAGCTTATACTTTCAAACAGACTTATATATAGGTTGTTTGAGATAGAGTTGATAACTTTTACTAATTCTTAGAGTTCATAAACATATGAAGTAATTAAAATTCGAGAAAGTGCTACGAATAGTTATTTTTGTGTAGGTTTTCAAGCGGGAAATCATCTTCGATGAAATAGCAATATAATATTATTAAAGGTGAATCGCATTATGTAATATGCATATTTTACGAAAAGCTCAGTGACCATTGAAATCCATGTGATACGAGGTTAGGTATTGTGACATGTATGTGAAAGCGGCGGTTCGAAGAAAGACCCATAGCGAGAATTCTGATTCATCCACATAGCAAAATTCAATGATTAACTTGAAAAATAATCGGAAAGATAAAGGTAGGATAATGCGGATTTTTTGTGAGTGAAATAGGTATCGTGTATAATTCAGCTGGCGTTCTTTGCAGAACCAGTTGCACCATGCACATAACAACAGATACATGCAGTCTCTTGGAATTCATTCAAACTGTGAAAATATTTGCAATTGTTCCCACCGAAGGTCACGTCATGCAGTTTCATATATAAAAAAAATCTTGACTGGCTATGTTGAGTTGCAAACTAATGTTGTCAAGCCCTATATTGAAATTGTACTTTTGGAAATGACCATGCATTTGTAGCAGAATTAAGCGCTGTGTAAACTTTGGAGAAAACACAAACGTGTCTGACAACTATCACGAATTCACCAATCCCAACATTTTCCATACTACTCCGCCTGATTTCAAAACTAAAAAAAGTATGCGTCAATGCAGTTAAGAAAGACGGTAACCGCACGGCCTGTAATATGTAAGATGAGTTGATTTGAAGGTTCATTTAGAGGTTCATACTAATTTTCAGGCGTTCCTCGAAAGATACCATATTTCAAGTTTAAATCCTACTGGTAGGTAATATTCTGCAGGCTCACTATGCATGTTCAAATGAGCCATATTTAACCAAAGTCTTTCTAAGCAACGTATTTTTGAGAATAACATTGGTAGGTTTTGATGTTGGAGATCATCAATAAAGAAAACGCATAAGAATATTCGAAGAAGTAAGCTGCACTATGAAAGTAATGGATAACGTAAGTATCTGTCCTCAAATGTTTTAAATTTGTCAGAACCATATTATGATCGAGATTTCAAGATGCAAGATTTGTGTAGACGCGGAACACTTGCTCTTATCGTTATCATTTTATGAATGAAGCTATTATCCTGTGACGTCATTTACTGTTCCTGATTATCCTTATTCGGCCTTTAATGGATAACGTAATTTTTTAATGATGTAATAATCCCAAGTCATAATCACTATGATGGCTTAATAAAGTGCTACATACAAAAAAAAAAAAAAAAAGAATTTTCGTAGCATATTGATGTATAGTTTACATCGCATAGAGCTTTGATATTCATAAGTTAACTTTCAAATCATATTAGCGATTGACACTGTGGTGATCCTGGGTCATATCGAGCATATTGCTCTTCGATGAAAGTGGCTGGAAAATGAAAACACAACCACAACAACAAAGGATCAGCGTCAATTCATAATGCGAGGGAGAAGTGAGGCGTTGGGTGGAGTAGAATGACGCGTGGAGATCTGCCATAGATTAAATTTTACTTCCAATAATGTATTACCGGTGCCAGATCAACATATCTAATTTGATTTGCCATGTCTTCATCTAAGATTGGATTGAGGAAAATGGAATAGAGAGATGAGAGTATAACTCGGCGGTTATTCACTTTATTGAAAATAGCGGTCGATGTTTCAGGGGGAGGGGCAGATAATTCAGTCTATTTAATGGAAGCACACAGACACATATTTTCTTGTATGGAAGTAGTTATTAAATAAGGCAAAGGTGCGCCACTTTTAATAAAAAGCGTCACGTTACACATAAACATGGACAAAAGAGTATTCAAACTCGTATGTTATGTCCTACTGCGAAATTGCATTTGTTGCTACAGTCATGGATTATGTCGCGTTCCGATATTTTTTTTTGTAATGAAAAAATATACTGTTTAAACATGAGCGCATATTTAAGAGTTCAAAATATTCCCCACATCATTCTATATTTATGTCACTATTTGTTAAATTGTTATTTACTTTCATTTATTTTTTGATTTCTTCTCCAATTAAAGCAGGTTTCTCACGAACATTTGGTCTTTTCGTAATCTTGTTTTTTTTTTCTTTCCGGACCGTGTCTTTTCTACATATGGACACGCGCACATATACACATACATACGCACACACGTATATATATATGTACATATACACATACATACGCACACACGTATATATATATATATATGTATATATATATGTATGGATAAGGTTGAAGGAAATATATACTAGAAGTATGAGTTGAAGGAAATATATACTAGAATGTATGGATAAGGTTGAAGGAAATATATGCTAGAAGAGGGTCTGGCGTTCCTGGGCTTGAATGAGATCGATAGAAATATATACTAGCAAAATACCTGGCGTCGCCGAGGCTTGACTGAGATAGATGGAAATATATACGAGCAGAGGACCTGCCGTTACCTGAGCTTGAATAAGATAGATGGAGATATATAATAGCAGAAGCCACGCATCGCTCGATGGAAATAAGTACTTGCAGAACATCTAGCGTCACCCGTGCTTGGATCGGATAGATGAAAATATGTACTAGCAGAAGACATGGCATCGCCATGAGATAGATAAAAATATATACGAGCAGAAGGCCCGGCGTCGCCCAGTATTGAATGAGATAAGTACACATTTATACTAGCAGAAGGCCTGGCGTTGCCTGGTATTGAATGAAATACGTGAAAATATAGACTAACAGAAGGTAAGGAGCTTAGACAGATGTAAATATATATAATCAGTGGACCTGCCGTTGCCCGGACTTAACTGAGATAGGTGGAAATATATAACAACATAAGAACGGATATCTCTTGGGTTTGAATGACAGATATAGAAATATATACTAGCTGCACATCTGGCGTCATAAGTACTTGAATGAAATGGATAGACACATATGCTAGCAGAATATCTGGCGACGCCCGAGATTGAATGAGATATGTGAGATATATACCGGGAGAAGATTCGGGGCTTCCCGAGATTGAAAACTAGCAGACGACCCGATGTAGATTGAATTACATAGGCTGAAATGTATACTAGCAAAAGATCCAGCGTCGTTTGAGATAGAATAAATATAGATAGGCGGAAATATATACTAGCAGATGACACAGTGTTTTACGGGATAGCATGTGATAGGTGGGAATATATACTTGCAGATGACCTGGTCTCGCCATGGATTGTATAGAACAGATGGCAATATATATTGCAGAAGACCTAGCGTTGCGTGCGATTGAATGACATAGATAGAGATATACAGTAGAAGAACACCTGACGTTGCCCGGGATTTTTGATATAGATGGAAATATATACTAGAAGAAAGGCTGATTTTGTCCGGGATTGAATGAGATAGATGGAAATATATACTAGTAGAGACCTTGTCTAACCCTGGAATGAATAAGATAAACATAAAAAATATACTACCAGAAAACATGGCGTTTCCCGGACTTAAACAAGTTAGAAGGAAACATATACAAGTATAAGAGCTGGCGTCACCTGGGCCTGAATGAGATATATGGAAATATATGCAAGCGAATGATCTGGCGTCGCAGGTGCTTGAATGAGATAGATGGAAATATATACAAATATAAGATCTGGCGTACCATGGACTTGAATGAGATAAATGAAAATATATACTAGCAAAATCATGGCGTCGCCCTGGCTTGAAAAGGGTAGATGG